>NC_069507.1:164061291-164361291 GCF_027579735.1 Bombina bombina | reverse complement strand
AGGTTCCCTCTTTTTTGGGAACCACAAATAGATTTGAGTAAAATCCTTGTCCCTGTTCCGATCGCGGAACTGAGTGGATCACCCCCATGATTAAGAGGTCTTGTACACATTGTAGAAATGCCTCTCTCTTTACTAGGTTTGTCGATAACCTTGAAAGATGGAACCTCCCTTGTGGAGGAGAGGATTTGAAATCCAGAAGGTATCCCTGAGATATAATCTTTAACGTCCAGGGATCCTGCACATCTCTTGCCCAAGCCTGGGCAAAGAGAGAAAGTCTGCCCCCCACTAAATCCGTCTCTGGATAGGGGGCCCTGACTTCATGCTGTCTTAGGGGTGGGAGTAGGCTTTCTGGCCTACTTGCCCTTGTTCCATGACTGGTTGCCTTTCCAACCTTGTCTGTAACGAGCAGTAGTTCCTTCCTGTTTTGGAGCGGAGGAAGTCGATGCTGCTCCTGCCTTGAAGTTACGAAAGGCACGAAAATTAGACTGTTTGGCCTTTGGTTTGGCCCTGTCCTGAGGAAGGGCGTGGCCCTTACCTCCCGAAATGTCAGCAATAATTTCCTTCAAGCCAGGCCCGAATAAGGTCTGCCCTTTGAAAGGAATGTTAAGTAGTTTAGACTTGGAAGTTACATCCGCTGACCAGGATTTAAGCCAGAGCGCTCTGCGTGCCTGTATGGCGAATCCGGAATTTTTAGCCGTAAGTTTGGTTAGATGTACTACGGCATCTGAAACAAACGCATTAGCTTGCTTAAGGGTTCTAACTTTGCTCAAGGCCTCATCCAACGGCTCTGTGCGAATCGCCTCTTCCAGAGACTCAAACCAGAATGCCGCTGCAGCCGTGACAGGCGCAATGCATGCAAGAGGCTGCAATATAAAACCCTGTTGAACAAACATTTTCTTAAGATAACCCTCTAATTTTTTATCCATTGGATCTGAGAAAGCACAGCTATCCTCCACCGGGATAGTGGTACGCTTGGCTAACGTAGAAACTGCTCCCTCCACCTTAGGGACCGTCTGCCATAAGTCTTGTGTGGTGGCGTCTATAGGGAACATTTTTCTAAATATCGGGGGAGGGGAAAAAGGCACACCGGGTCTATCCCACTCCTTACTGATAATTTCTGTAAGTCTTTTTGGTATAGGAAAAACGTCAGTACACACCGGTACCGCATAGTATCTATCCAACCTACACAATTTCTCTGGAATTGCCACCGTGTCGCAATCATTCAGAGCCGCTAATACCTCCCCTAGTAACACACGGAGGTTCTCAAGCTTAAATTTAAAATTTCTGAATCCGGTCTCCCCGGATCAGAACCGTCACCGACAGAATGAAGCTCACCGTCCTCATGTTCTGCAAGTTGTGACGCAGTATCAGACATGGCTCTCGTGTCATCAGCACGCTCTGTCCTTAACCCAGAGCTATCGCGTTTGCCCCTTAATTCGGGCATATTATATAATACTTCTTTCATAACATTAGCCATATCATGTAAAGTGATTTGTAAGGGCCTAGATGTACTAGGTGTCTCAATCCTACGCATCTCCCGAGCGGGAGACGCAGGTACTGACACGTGAGGAGAGTTAGGCGGCATAACTTCCCCCTCGTTGTCTGGTGATAGCTTCTTTATCGGTACAGATTGACTTTTATTCAAAGCAATATCAATACAATTGGTACACATCGTTCTATTGGGCTCCACATTGGCTTTTGAACATGATGAACAAACAGTTTCCTCTGAATCAGACATGTTTAAAACAGACTTAGCAATGAAACTAACAAGCTTGGAAATCACTTTCAATAAGTTTTACAAGCAATATAAAAAACGCTGCAGCGCTTCAAAAATACAGATATAATTAAACAATTCTTAACAAGAAGTGTACTATTAGCAGAGGATTGCACCCATTAGCAAAAGGATGATTAACCCCTCGATAACCAAAACGGATAAAACAGATATCAATTAAGATTTAACGCTTTTAATCACAGTCAGCACACTGTCACAGATCTGCTGTGACTGATTACCTCCCTCACAAATGAAATTTGCAGACCCCTGAGCTCTCTAGAGACATCCTGGATCAAGGAGGAAGAAGCAGAAAGACTGTGCAATAATTTTAACTGCGCAACAAGGCGCTAAAACAAGGGCCCTCCCACTCCAATCACAACAGTGGGAGCCCTGATATAACGGTTTCCATGCAGAAAAATATGTTAGCCATGTGGAAAAAATCATGCCCAAAGCGATTTATCACCAAAGTACCTCACAAAAAACGAATAACATGCCAGTAAACGTTTTATTAAAAAACAACATTTTTCAATGTCATGCAAAGCTATCACTAAGCCTGCTACCAGTCGCTACCACTGCAGAGAAGGCTTAAGTATTATTTCAGTGTTAACAGTATTTTCTCAGTCAAATTCTAGTCCCTAGAATATAACTCGACTGCGCATACATTTATCAGCCTGATACCAGTTGCTACTACTGCATTTAAGGCTGTACTTACATCATACGGTAACAGCAGTATTTTCTTAGTCAATTCCATTCCCAGAAAATAAAGTACTGCACATACCTCATTTGCGGAGGACCCCGCATGCTATTCCCAGTTTCTGAAGTTACCCCACTCCTCAGAATGTCGAGAACAGCCAGTGGATCTTAGTTACGCCTGCTAAGATCATAGATAAAAAACGCAGGCAGTTTCTTCTTCCAAATACTGCCTGAGATAGAAAAACAGCACACTCCGGTGCCATTTAAAGTAACAAACTTTTGATTGAAGAATAGTTAAGTAAAAACTCCAGCTCCTCTCGCGACCTCCTTCTTTGTTGAGGGTTGCAAGAGAATGACTGGATATGACATGTGAGGGGAGGAGCTATATAGCAGCTCTGCTTGGGTGATCCTCTTGCAACTTCCTGTTGGGAAGGAGAATATATCCCATAAGTAATGGATGACCCGTGGACTGAACACACTTAACAAGAGAAAGAGGAGATTGTAGCTGGGACTCATACGCTGGTGTATGAGCATCAGAAATGAAAGGAGATGAGTCCCAGGTAGATAAATAAAATCATGTCTTTATTGTATCCTTTAAAAATATTTTCGTGAGACGCAGCTCACACGGTTCAACACGGTTCAGCCAGGGAAAGGAGTGAGAAAATGAGCGTAGCACCAATGGCTTACATGTTTCGGCTGAACGCCGTAATCATAGCCTAAGGTGCTATACATCTGTGCATCATTAAAAGGTATAGGAAACAATCTTATTGGCTAAAACAATAGAGGTCATTAAATAAAAGAAACGCCCACTTAAGCACACCTAAGATGATCAAAGAAATTAACCCTATGTATGCCAGTAGTTCCACAGATAGAGGCATATCTAAGTATGCATCATAATAAAGAGTGTATGTAAATCAATTGCATGAAAACATAAAATAGATGTGTCAATATCTATGGAAATAAAAAGATTAGGGAAGAAGTATTGTTAGTACATATCAAATAGTAATGGAGGTAAACTGTGATAAAGTCATAATCAAGCCTTGGCTAAAAAACATAGAGTACATTGAGGTAAAAACCTGGCTGATAGGTTCCTGGAACATAGTTATATCGTGTACATATACATATTGTGGTAACACACAAGACTTAGATATATAGCTAAGTTCTATATAGCAAGAAACCACCTGGAATTGCTAAGGAAGTGCCAGTAGGAAACAAAGGTATCAGACCTTACCTCAAACAAATACTCCTATGATAAAAATAAGTATATTAGAATATGTAAGCAGAAAAAACGGTAGAAATGTTGTATAAGTTACAAAATGGATACCCACATTTGGTATCAGTATAAAAACTTATCATTTCGTTTGGATTGCTTACACATCATAATATATACAAATTACTATACAATAAATAATAGACCTGATTGTAATATGTAAAGAAAGGCAACACAGATAGACACTATGTGCCATACAGTCAATGTCTGACATGTCAATTACAGAGTATATAGTCTATGATCATATATTAAACAATCATTGTGTAGAATGTTTTGAAATACAATATTTGTATAGAAAAAAGAATTGGTGAATATGGGAGTGTGTCATTCCATTAAATAGTAATGTAAGAAGTAAGATGTAATTTGTTTGTAACTAAAGCAGAATGCAATGAATTGGTAATAACAATTCTATAAGAAAGTATGAATGACTTGGATAATTACTCCCCAAAATTAATGAGGTCAAATTTGGAATTCAGACCTTGGGGAAGTCTAGTTTTTAATTGAAAGATCCAGTAAGTTTCACGTTTAGCTAGGACCTTATCTATGTCACCCCCCCTGGTAGGGACCTTAGCTTTTTCAATAGCTGCTCATCTAACGGAATCTAGGCAGCAGTTGTGTTTGGTCGCAAAGTGTTGCACTAGGGGAGTGGTAGCTGTGCCCCTTGTTAGGGAAGAGATATGTTCTATTATTCTAGAGTTGACATCCCTAGACGTAAGACCCACATATTGGATATTACAAAGAGTGCAAGTGACAAGATATATGACGTTAGTACTGGTGCAATTTAAGCAAGATTTAATAGGATAAATTGAACCTGTTGTAGTAGATCTGAATTCTGTTGTGATTTGTACATAATCACAAGGCTTGCATTTCTTGTGTCCACATCTATACATGCCCTGATGTCTCAGCCAAGAGCTAGTATGTTGTGTGGTCTGTCTAAGTTGAGTGGGGGAGAGAATTGAGGCCAAAGTTGCACATTTTTTATATGAGCATCTAATACCATTTCTAACTACATCAGTAAGCTTGTCATCTGCAATCAGAAGGGGAAAGTGTTTTTTGATG
Source organism: Bombina bombina (assembly GCF_027579735.1). Taxonomy (NCBI): domain Eukaryota; kingdom Metazoa; phylum Chordata; class Amphibia; order Anura; family Bombinatoridae; genus Bombina; species Bombina bombina. The sequence goes on along the minus strand of NC_069507.1, from coordinate 164,356,498 downwards.
ATGTTGCAAATCTCAGAGTATTGGGCACTATACTCAGTCACAAAATGAATACCCTGGAAGGCACTGTTTGTATTCTTGCATTTGTCAAGTAACATTGACTGTCAACCTGTTCTCTTGCCTGTTTAATATGACTATTAGGAGTACTGTCTAGATCTAAGTCTGCTCTCCAATTGAGTTGCCTCATGCTTATAATCCTCCTCTCTACTACAATTTCTTTTTATCCTCATGAATTGGCCTTTCGCCACAGCATAAGAGGTGTTCTTTGGATGACAGGAGGTAGCATGTAAAAGTGTATTGCCTGATATTGGCTTGCGGAAGACCTTTGTGGAAAAAGTTAGAAATGGTATTAGATGCTCATATATAAAATGTGCAACTTTGGCCTCAATTCTCTCCCCCACTCAACTTAGACAGACCACACAACATACTAGCTCTTGGCTGAGACATCAGGGCATGTATAGATGTGGACACAAGAAATGCAAGCCTTGTGATTATGTACAAATCACGACAGAATTCAGATCTACTACAACAGGTTCAATTTATCCTATTAAATCTTGCTTAAATTGCACCAGTACTAACGTCATATATCTTGTCACTTGCACTCTTTGTAATATCCAATATGTGGGTCTTACGTCTAGGGATGTCAACTCTAGAATAAGAGAACATATCTCTTCCCTAACAAGGGGCACAGCTACCACTCCCCTAGTGCAACACTTTGCGACCAAACACAACTGCTGCCTAGATTCCGTTAGATGAGCAGCTATTGAAAAAGCTAAGGTCCCTACCAGGGGGGGTGACATAGATAAGGTCCTAGCTAAACGTGAAACTTACTGGATCTTTCAATTAAAAACTAGACTTCCCCAAGGTCTGAATTCCAAATTTGACCTCATTAATTTTGGGGAGTAATTATCCAAGTCATTCATACTTTCTTATAGAATTGTTATTACCAATTCATTGCATTCTGCTTTAGTTACAAAAAAATTACATCTTACTTCTTACATTACTATTTAATGGAATGACACACTCCCATATTCACCAATTCTTTTTTCTATACAAATATTGTATTTTAAAACATTCTACACAATGATTGTTTAATATATGATCATAGACTATATACTCTGTAATTGACATGTCAGACATTGACTGTATGGCACATAGTGTCTATCTGTGTTGTCTTTCTTTACATATTGCAATCAGGTCTATTGTTTATTGTATAGTAATTTGTATATATTATGATGTGTAAGCAATCCAAACGAAATGATAAGTTTTTATACTGATACCAAATGTGGGTATCCATTTTGTAACTTATACAACATTTCTACCGTTTTTTCTGCTTACATATTCTAATATACTTATTTTTATCATAGGAGTATTTGTTTGAGGTAAGGTCTGATACCTTTGTTTCCTACTGGCACTTCCTTAGCAATTCCAGGTGGTTTCTTGCTATATAGAACTTAGCTATATATCTAAGTCTTGTGTGTTACCACAATATGTATATGTACACGATATAACTATGTTCCAGGAACCTATCAGCCAGGTTTTTACCTCAATGTACTCTATGTTTTTTAGCCAAGGCTTGATTATGACTTTATCACAGTTTACCTCCATTACTATTTGATATGTACTAACAATACTTCTTCCCTAATCTTTTTATTTCCATAGATATTGACACATCTATTTTATGTTTTCATGCAATTGATTTACATACACTCTTTATTATGATGCATACTTAGATATGCCTCTATCTGTGGAACTACTGGCATACATAGGGTTAATTTCTTTGATCATCTTAGGTGTGCTTAAGTGGGCGTTTCTTTTATTTAATGACCTCTAGTGTTTTAGCCAATAAGATTGTTTCCTATACCTTTTAATGATGCACAGATGTATAGCACCTTAGGTTATGATTACGGCGTTCAGCCGAAACATGTAAGCCATTGGTGCTACGCTCATTTTCTCACTCCTTTCCCTGGCTGATGTTGAACTGTGTGAGCTGCGTCTCACGAAAATATTTTTAAAGGATACAATAAAGACATGATTTTATTTATCTACCTGGGACTCATCTCCTTTCATTTCTAGTCTTCTAGCATTACCAGGTCTTGTTAGAAAAAAAATGACTGAGCATACCTGAAGCAGTTAAGACTGCAAACTGTTCCCCCCAACTGAAGTTCTTCGGTACTCAACAGTCCTGTGTGGGAACAGCAATCGATTTTAGTTACAACATGCTAAAATCTTTTTCCTCTCAGCAGAAATCTTCATCACTTTCTGCCTCAGAGTAAATAGTACAAACCGGCACTATTTTAAAATAACAAACTCTTGATTGAAGAAATAAAAACTACAAATCTAACACCACAAACTCTTTACCCTCCCGTGGAGATGCTACTTGTTACAGCGGCAAAGAGAATGACTGGGGGGGCGGAGCCTGAGGGGAGCTATATGGACAGCTCTGCTGTGTGCTCTCTTTGCCACTTCCTGTAGGGATTGAGAATATCCCACAAGTAAGGATGAATCCGTGGACTGGATACACCATGTAAGAGAAAAGGAATAGGATCTCCATCCTTCCCCACCCGTCTTAATTAAATTTGTTATCTGATTTAGTGTTCTGAGATTCGACTGGCAGATCAGTACTAGGAATCTCTAATATTGCCAAAACTTCTCTTAGAAGCAAGCACAGGCGTGCCACTCTCACAGGCTTTGACCCAGAAGGTCCGTACTCTAAAGCCTCAGAGAGAACCGCATCCTCAGATGACTGATCGGATACAACCATCAACTTACAAGATGATCCCTGAGCCGGAGTTCATGGATCAACCCTCCGTTTCCGCGTAGCAGTACAAGGCAAACTAGCTAAGGCCACAGACATCGCCATAGGGAACTGTGCAGTAACGTCTGGTGGAAAAAGGCCCCCTCCAGGTGGAGGATTAGCGGTGCAAGGGGAAGCTGCATATGTAGGATCAAATGACTCTAGGGGACACACCTCACGGGACGAAGAGTCCTCAGAGGCGGAAGGCTCAGTGGCATCTAACATCTCAACATTGGTTGATGAAAACACCTGGTTGCGGCATACGGAACATAACTGAGAGGGCTGGACTACCCGGGCCTCCTCACAATATACACAGGTATCGAATTCTGTCGTAGAGGGATCACCTGCTAAAAAAAAAAATCAGAATCCTCCATAACTAGGTAACCCTATACAAATCAGAGAAAAAACAACCGGCACCTTACACCCCCAATGGCTGGGGCACTCACCACCTCCTATGATCCAGACAGTATAGAGAAAACTTGCTCCTCTCAGTAGTCACTCGGTCAGGAATAGGAAATGGAAACCGTGACCACTCCCGATCACACGGTGCAGAATGCAGGACCGCCCCTGCTAAAGGAAAAGGTCTGCAAGCTTAATAAAACTGTACAGCTCTCAAAGTAAAAAATCTACCTGTACGTTCCGTATCAGCCTATGAGCCCAAAAACATCTCACACATATAAAGCAGCAGAAATCACATAAACAAATATGATTAAACCCCACTGTTCAACAATCCCCCTATGGTAGATATTAACCCTTGATTCCATAAAGATAAAGGAGTCCCACTGTGACCCTGTCTTCTAGCATTAAAATGTGTAAAAAAAATGAAACAATCTTACCGGAATCTATGCCGTGGAACAGAAACACGGTCCTTCAAGTGTGACAGACTGTAACATCGCTTCTGACATGGACTTGAGTGAAACTCCTCAACACTGATTGCTTAGGAGCTGTTAATATGAATCTGGATGGTTTCGCAGAAAGACTCTCCCTGCATCTCCAGTCTCTAACTTTTATCAATGCTCTCACTGAGAGGCTGACAAGACTACTTAAAACTCCAGTCCCATATCGAAGGGTAGATACCCTTCCTAAGGAACTACTTCGAAATCTTCTGACACTTTTCTGCCAACCTCCTGTGACAAAAGGCAAAGAATGACTGGTGGATAAGGGAAGTGGGGAAGGTATTTAAGCCTTTGGCTGGGGTGTCTTTGCCTCCTCCTGGTGGCCAGGTTCAGTATTCCGACAAGTAATGAAAGCAGCTGTGGACTCTCCCTGTATTAAGAAGGAAATTATGTTCTATCCAAATCATGAAAGTAAATGTTAAGGTTTGCTGTCCCTTTAAAAGGGACATAACAAATGCAAAAAAGAAAATGCTTTCAAGCGATAGTGCATTTTATTATTTCAATAGTATTTGGATACATGACCCCTGGGTTAAACACATAGTTAAAGGGACAAAATTCGAAATTAAAGTTTAATGATTCAGATAAAGCAAGTAATTTAAAAAAAAAAAAAAACTTTCTTATATATTTCAATTATCAAAACATGCACATTCTTTTTATATGCACACTTTTTGGGGCTACTACTGAGCATGTGCAAAGTTCACAGTATGCACCTACATGCATTTTGTGATTGACTTAAGGCAGTGGTTCCCAACCTGGGGTACGTGTACCCCTGGGGGTACTTGGCAGACCGGTTGGGGGTACCCAAAAATATTGTTGGTAATGGAGGAAGATGCGGGGGAGGGCACTCTCAATGGGTCATCAACTAATAAGCATTGTTAAACTGTGGAAGGAAGGAGCACTCAGCCGGAAAGTGACAAAAAAAGTCCTGGCCTGGCATATAGGCAGATGGGAGCCCCTGCACCTGAAATATGTGGACCGGGTGTGGATGACTCTGGTCCACATATTAATGATCACCCTGTGTCACCCTGTGACACACACTTAGCCACCTGCTCCACCTACCCCCGTGCTGTGCACAAAATTTTGACTGCGAGTGCGCTGTTTGAAGCGGCACTGCAGCAGCATAGCTGTGTGTACACATGTGGTAGAGCTGTGGAGGTTGCGAGTCCCACAGGCGAGGCGGGTCTGCATCCCCAAATAAGTTATAGTCAGTGCTGGTAAGTAAAGTGCTAGTGCTTGCTTGATTCAGATTGCTTCACTTCCAACTCAAAACGTTCATAGTGGCTGGGTGGTTAATATCGATCTGATCTCACAAATTTCAATATTTATTTTTATGATCATTACACTTTGACTCCCCCCCAGGGCCGTGTTTAGGGGCAACTAGGTAGCTGCCAGGGGTGCCAGCCACACAGAAGGCTCCTCCTGAGAATGAGATCTGAGCTTTAACCCTGTTGATACACGTACAGTCATATGCCATTCAGGTATAGCTTACCTCCCCTATAAAAAAAGTGCTTGCTTCATTTTGATGGATGGGTGGGGGTAATGAAGAGAGAGGGGGTACTCATAAATGAAAATCCTAATCAAGGGGTACGGGAGAGAAAAAAGGTTGGGAACCGCTGACTTAAGGCATCACATGATACAGGGGGAGGGGTGATGAACCTTCAAAGTTTAATTTTGAGTTTCATGCCCCTTTAAAATAGCCGATTAAAGTAACATGATTCTCAATCGCTTTTATTGTTCCATCTAAAACAATGTTACAAATGTGTGGTGCACAGCTGCATTTACTGGCCTTCTAATTACCATAAACAATGGCAAAGCCATGCATGTCTGCTATTTCTGAACAAACAGGAACCCAGAAAAGCTTTTACAACAATTTGTGTTATGAATGCACAAGCGGCATGTAAATAATTTGAATGAGAAGCCCAAAGTTTACAAAAAAGTTAAGATATTTTTTTTTTTAAATGATTGTATTTAGCAACAAAATGGTGGCATGAAATATACTAAAATGGGCCTAGATAAATACCTTGAGTTGTCTACTAAACAAATATATAGTTTTGATAGGTAAATCAAACATAAACAAGGATGTTTAGTGGAGTGATAGCAAAAGTTTTAAAAATTCTCTGGTACTTTGGCCAAGTTTCTCTCTAAAATTCACAGTTTTGAAGGGGTTTTGAAGGGGTTTACTGCTGCTCTTTCATATCTGGGCTAAAAAACGTTTGAGTAGCATGTTCCTCCAAATGCCAAAATACCCTAAAAATAATTTGCATTGTTTTGTCCCTGTAAACAAAATTATCATGTATGTTTTATTTTCTCTCTTTTCTTCATATACAAATAAACTCATCATGCTTTAAACAATATAGCTTTACTATACATGTACTCCGCAGTCAAGATAATCTATACGTCTTTATCTAACAAACATGGGTATTCTATCGAGTCATATAAAATGCCTATTGACCCAGCATGTAATAATACTCTTAGGCGGAACCTCAACATCTGTTTAACAGAAGGTTCCCTAATCAGGGACGGAGCTAATTTTCCTCTGCTTTGTATAAATATTGCTGGAATGTCCTTGTGGTTTTAAAGGGACAGTAAACATTTAGTTCATACTATATGTGGATTGCTCTCTGAAACTAAATTCTCAAAGAGCTGCATTTTCTCTTTCTTCACATTCTGCACTGCCCACCCCATACAAATAAAGGAAAGTGTTTTCCTGAAGCTTTGCTCTGCTGCATAGCTTGACAATTACTTTCATTCTGTAGCAGAGCTTCAGTAGTGTGTACTATTTTGTATGGGTCAAGTGATATGGCATCTGATTGGCTGTATCAACCTCTCTTAAAAGGCAGAGAAAAAAATGCATTTGAGCAAGTCTAGAAGATAATCAGGCATAAAGAGGGGAATTCAAAATCTGGTTTCTACTCTGTTTTCAATCAGTGATGTACATATAGTGAGAAAAACAATGTTTACTGTACCTTTAAGTAGGGTTGCACCAATACCATTTTTTTTAAGACCGAGTACAAGTACTGATTCTTTTTTTTCAAATATTCACCAATACCAATTACCGATACTTTTTTTTATGTCATATGACAGTTTACCAAGCACAATACAGACTAATGATTTAAGATAGCTTCTTTATAATTATGAACTGTAACTCAAAAGACATTTTGAAATAATTAAACAGTTTTGATTGTTGTCACAAAGTTCACAGAACATGTTTATAAATAAAAACATTACAATAAATATATTAATAATAACAACAATAAATAACAGCTACAGCAGTTGGGGATGGAAAGCTACAATTTAAAGGGATGATTACTGGATGCCATTGGGTTGTAGGGTGCCTATATAACATCAATCTGACATTTGTATTTAATACAAAGTAATATAATTTAATTCTGAAAAAAACATTGGGGAAGGAGTGTCCCAGTAATTCCCTTTGAGAAAAATGGGGCATTTGCATTCTACTGAACAGAAAATAGGGCTGGTCTTCCTATTTTTCCAGGGCTGTTTTTTATTCCCAGTCCAGTCCTGGCTAAGGATGTTCCTCAGAGTACAGTATGTTTTGAGCACAATTGTTCAAGATGAGAACTAGCAGTATAACAGGCAATCTAGATATTAAAATAATTTTTCAAAAGTTATTAAGGAACAGAAGCATCTCTGCATGTTCAGCTATAAGTCTGTTTCTTTTATTAGTAAGGACGTTAGACGCTAAGCTGAACAGTCTTTCACTTTTCACACTACTACATGGGGCAGAAAGATATTTTTGGGCCCTTTTAGCCAGAGCTGGAAATCTCAGTATATTAACTGCCCAGTACTTCAGGAGGTTGTCTGAATGAGGTACAGTGATCTCTCCCAGGTAGGCTTCCAGCTGTATAGTAGCAGCTTTTGGAGCACTGCTTTGACGTACAATAATACAAATAACAGCAATTTGTATTGGCAGAACAGAAGTGAACAATTTTTAGTTAAGTCTCCACTCCAGCTTCAAATGAAATGGGAACGTGCAGTTTGAAAAACGCCACAAGTTGGCGTATGGGTAGTATTAAAGGGCGTATTAAAGGGACACTGAACCCAAATTTTTTCTTTTGTGATTCAGATTAGAACATGCAATTTTAAGCAACTTTCTAATTTACTCATATTATAAAAAATGTCTTCATTCTCTTGGTATCTTTATTTGAAATGCATGAATGTAAGTTTAGATGCCGGCCCATTTTTGGTGAACAACCTGGGTTGTTCTTGCTGATTGGTGGATAAATTCATCCACCAATAAACAAGTGCTGTCCAGAGTCCTGAATCAAAAAATAGCTTAGATGCCTTCTTTTTCAAATAAAGATAGCAAGAAAACAAAGAAAAAATAATAATAGGAGTAAATTAGATAGTTGCTTAAAATTGCATGGTCTATCTGAATCATGAAAGAAAACATTTGGGTTCAGTGTCCCTTTAAGTATCGGTGCATTTGCATGAGTACAAGTACTCATGCAAATGCTTTGTATTGGCACAGATACCTATACTAGTATCGTTGCAACCCTACCGTTAGGATATGCCGGTGAGGTAGCTCAGTTGGTAAAGGCCCTAACTACAAAAAAAAAACCTGTTTAAAAGATCCAAGATCCACAGCTTCAAATCCCGGCAGGGTCGACTCAGCCCTTCATCCTTCCGAGGTCGATAAAATGAGTACCATTAAATTGGGTAATAATAACAACTATTACTATTCAGCGAATCAGCTACTGATTTGGTTAATTCCGAGAGCGAGCGCTAAAAAAGCGCTTTGAGTTCCACTGGGAGAAAGGCGCTATATAAATACTAGTTATTATAAGGTTAATTTTTAATCCCATATACATTAATAAAGCAAATTTTACAGACCATCAGGAACTTAAAATAAAAAATAAATAAAGAGTCCTGCCCTAGAATTCCAATTTTCTCAGGTATGGGCCCTACTAAATAGAATGAATTCTTATTGATATAGTGTGATTTTTTTAATCATGGTACAACTTACTAGTACCCAAAATGGAAGACGACCTAATGGAGAATATCTACTCATTGCTATGCTAACTCCAGCGATTTATGTTATCCGTACAACAAATTCTACAGTCTATGTCATGGTCTTACAACACAACGTCAGGGGTAATGCAGGTCACCAATTAAGGGCTGTGTAAAGAAGACAAAAATATAGGAGTTTGATGTGTTCAAAGTGAATCCAGGGGAAAGTCTGACAAGAGTGTTGCTATTACCCTTCTTTGCATGTGTAACTTAGCAGAACCATGGGAAATCAGAGTCACAACACATCATAAGCATGACTGCAAGAACAGGGCAATTTCCTCAACATTTTTATTTAATTAATAAATGTTTAATTTGCTCATTTTAATGGTTTAATAAACCTACCTTCAATTCAGTATAAATCTATCAAACATTACATCAGAATGGTGGAATGGAGATGTGACTACTGATTATTATAGTGTAAACCTACAAGATCAAAATTTGAGTTAAAGAATGCTGAATGCAAACAAGTGCTTCCAACGTCCTCTGTTCCCATGAAATGTTGACAAATATTTGCCCAAGCCTACTAATGAGTCAGTCTGTATATCTGAAAGCCTAAAAAAAGGCTATATACTAAAATGCATTATTTCTCCTACTTTCCATAGATCAAGGCTTGACAAATCCTGAGAATCAAGCAGCTATATTTTTATCATTCTAGCTCTGGACCCTACATTTCTTGATTCCTCTTCTCACTTGATTACTACATTACAAACTATCTTCAAAAAAAAAAAACAACAACATAGCTTGTTCATTAATTTCAAATATATTTGTTCATGCACTATCACAGATAATGCAAAAATGTATTGACCTTAAAACCAAAAAAGCTCATCTTGTAAATCAGAAATGTGTCCCTTTATCCAAATGAAAGGGACACAAAACCCAAATATTTTCTTTCATGAATCAGTGTACAATTATAAGAAGGTTTCCATTTTACTTTTATTATCAAATGTACTATGTTCTCTTGGTATCCTATGCTAAAAATTAGGTACATAGGCTCAGGAGCGTGCACACTGTGATAGTTTTGCAAGAATTATTTTAACAATGTTATACATATATGCCATTTAATGCTCAAAACTATTCTTGGAAAACTGCTGCTATATAGTTCCTTATACACATGCACACTACATATTTGACAATAGAAATAAACTGTAAACTTCTTTTCTTTTTTCTTTTTTTTTAATTGTACATTCTATCTGAGCATCTCATTATGAACAAAAAATTATGGTTCTGACCATTTGGGACCAGGGCTATTTTTACATTTCTGCTGTGTTTGTGTTTAGCTGTAATTTTTCTCTTATTCATTTACTCTACCCACACATATTATATACCGTTTTCCTCGCCATTAAATTAACTTTCTAAAGATACCATTATTTTCATCATATCTTATAATTTACTAAAAATTATAAAATATGATTTTAAAAAATGGGGAAAAAACAACACACTTTTTCTAACTTTGAAACCCGAAAATCTGTTACACATCTACAACCACCAAAATACACCCATGCTAAATAGTTTCTAAATGTTGTCCTGAGCTTAGAAATACCCAATGTTTACAAGTTCTTTGCTTTTTTTGCAAGTTATAGGTCAATAAGTACAAAGTAGCACTTTGCTATTTCCAAACCATTTTTTTTTTTTTTTTTAAATTAGCGATACAGTGGAACACTGATATCTGTCAGGAATCCCTGAATAACCCTTCACATATATATTTTTTTTAAAAGAAGACAACCTAAGGTATTAAACCTGGAGTATTTTGACTCTTTTCGTGCAACCATTTTACTACCAATCTATGCCAAAGTTTGAAAAGAAAAAAAAAAATGGTGATTTTTTTTTTACAAAATAGCAATTTAAGAATACATTTACTGAGAATGTTAAGGGTAATTGCCAAATGACACCCCATGTTCTCTGGGGGCTAAATGGCCTTATTTTTAGGGGGCACATTCCAGTTTTCCAACTTGGAATTTTCACATCTGTCATCATGCACCCATGTCCTATTTGGGGCATTTCTGAAGCCGGCCAATGTAATTTATCCCCATCAAACCATATATTTTTTTAAAAGTAGATACCCCCTAGGGTATTTGAAATGCTGGTATTTTAACACTTTCCATGCACTAATTCAACCCCCAGTCTTTGTCAATCGTTTGGGTAGTCATTTTTTTGTGTTATTTTTCACACACATTGTACTTTTGGCATGGATTCTCAGTTCCTGTTATGTGTTACTGCCAAAAACCACCTCAATATGTGTTCAACAACATCTCCTGAGTACAGTGATACCACCCATGTATAGGTGTGTCGGGTTCTCTGGGGGCTAAATGGCCTTATTTTTAGGGGGCGCATTCCAGTATTCCAACTTTGAATTTTCACATCTGTCATCATGCACCCATGTCCTATGTAGGACATTTCTGAAGCTGGCCAATGTAATCTACCCTCATCAAACCATATTTTTTTGAAAAGTAGACACCCTAGGGTATTTCAAATGCTGGTATTTTAACACTTTCCATGCACTAATTTAACCACCATTCTTTGACAAACTTTTGGATAGTCATTTTTTTGTGTTATTTTTCACACACATTGTAGTTTAGGCATTGATTATCAGTTCCGGTTATGTGTTACTGCCAAAGAACAACACAATATTTGTTCAGCAAGATCTCCAGAGTACAGAGATACCACCTATGCATAGGTTTGTTGGGTTGTTTGGGGTTTGCAATGCCAAACTTCTGACATGTGTTTGTGATTTTTTTCAAATTTAACATATCTTCTTTGACTATCTTCTTTTGGGGGGCCTTTTTACATACCCCAATTTATTTGCTCGCCATGAACGTGCATATATTTCAGAAGTTGAGACCCCAAGGTATTGTATATAGGGTGTTTTGATGCCTTTGATGTAACTGTTTTAGTCAAAAAAATTGGAGAAAATGTGTGGTGGTATTATTTTATTTTTACACACACATTGCTTTTAGGCTATGATTTAGGAGAGCCTGTTGTAAGTTATTGCAAGAAAACACGCCAGGTTGTTTTCTGCAAGACCTCCGGAGTACACCTTGGCCCCCCATGCATAGGTTTGCCAGGATTTTGGGAAGGTTCTGTTAGAATTTTATGAATTGTAATTTTAGTTAAAAAAGTGAGAGAATTTCTTTAGTGTGGGGCCTATCATATACCCCAGTTTTATTTATTGCCATGAAAGTTTATATATTTGAAATGCTGACACCCCAAGGTATTGTATATGGGTGTGCTTTGATGCAACCGCTTTAGCCAAAAAAATTGGGAGAAAAAGTGTATGGTGGTAATTTTTCAATTTTCATTTTTACACACACACATTGCTTTTTGACTATGATTTAGGAGAGCCTGTTGTAAGTTACAGCAAAAGGAAAACACTCCAGGTTGTTTTCTGCAAGGCCCCCTGAGTACACCTATGCCCCCCATGCATAGGTTTGACAGGGGTTTTGGTCAAATACAGTACCAATTTTAGAACTTATAAAAAAATAGTAGTGAAATGTAAAAATCTGGCACAGTAAAAGTAAAAAAAAAAAATGACAAATTTTTAAAAAAATTAAAATGGACCATTGTATGATACCGCTTGATGCAGTCCCCAATGCAGAGTCCAGGGCAATAAGGACAGTAATATATGGTGTCCTTTCTCTGCCCCCTCTTGGTACAGACTCTGCATTTTTTTTTTTAGGTTTCTGCTTTGCGGCAGTAGGGGGGGGGGGATTTTAAAAATAAAATGGGTAGCCCCAACTCTGCTCTATCCCATCACCGTCCAGGGATCAGGTGCATCTTGGTACCAAATCCAGTGTTGTGGGTTGCAATCTGCATTACGTAAATTGAAACCTTTTTGTACAAGGCCCTTGTCTTCCGCATAATTGGGTAGGGCTGCAGCAGCTGATCTGCCAGATCAACCCCACCCATATGCCGGTTATAAGCCTTGATGCACACTGGCTTCATTATGCTCTCAGCTCTGCCACGTGCCGAGACCTCCACAGTCCTCTCTGTGTGGATGGTGGTAAGAAGGTATACATCCTTCTTGTCTCTGTACTAAACTACCAACAGCTCCTCTTGTCGTTGAGCTGAGGTTTCCCCCCTTCGTAGCCGGGTGCGTACAAGTTGTCCTGGGAAACCTGCGCGGTTCTTTTTAATTGTACTGCAAGCTACTGTATCAAAGCAATAAAGTAGCTTGAACAAAAGGACACTTGTATAATAATTATCTAAGTACAAGTGGTACCCTTTGTTCATTAGGGGTAATATCAGGTCGCAGACAATCTTGTTAGTGGTTCCCATATTTTCTCGACAACCTGGAGGGTCACGATGGCTATGCTTTCCCTCATACACACCGAAGGCCTGAGTATACCCAGTCTCGCTCTCACAGAGCTTATACACCTTTACCCCATACCTGGAGCACTTAGAAGGAATATACTGCTTGAATCTCAGCCTTCCCTTATACTTCATCAGGGATTCACCCACGCATATATTCCTTCCAGGTGTATAAGCCTCTGCAAACCTGGCAGAAAAGTGGGTAATCAGGAGGCTGATTTTATACAGCCTGTCTAATTGGAGATGCTCCCTAAGGGAGCACAGGCTCTTGTCGCTGAAATGCATAAAATGTAGAATCATTTCATACCTCTTCCTCAACATACACTGGGAGAAAATGGGGGTAGAGCAGATGGATCCAGTAGGAGTGAATGGAAGGTTTCTTTATGATGCCCATCAGCATAGTCAATGCCCAGAATTTTTTAAATTCTGGCACATTGATGGGGGCCCATTGCTGCTTTGCAGCACGGAACTGATGGGCTTATAAATTAGTTTGGGTGACAATGTTCCCCAATACATCACCGGCCAGAAACACCTCCAGAAACTGTTGGGGGCTAAATCCTGCAACATCCATATTAATGCCAGGATTTGCATTGAAGGGTGGGATATCTGGCCTCTATTGATGAGGCGTTACCCACTCTTCAGCGGCAATAGCAGCAACATGTCTCCTTCTAGCAGGGGGGCTAGCTGGGGGGCTAGCAGCCACGGATACGTCACTATTAGTTAAGACTGTATCTAATGATGTATCTGAGCATATGGCAGGGTCAAAATTGGGGTCTGACTCTGATGCAAGGATGGCATGCGCCTCCTCAGCACTATATAGTCTCTGTGTCATTATTTATTTTATCTGTTACAGAAAAAAAATACTAAAAAAAAAAATCAACACAAAATTTAAATTAACTAAATGGAAATGAAAAAAGTGTCTTTGGGTCTCACAAAAACATTACTAAAAATAAATTAACCCCTAAAAAAATGCACAGACAGCAAAAAAGTGCAGCTGTGCTACTGATTTATAGTGATCACTGGCAAGCTAGGGGTTAATGGCTTTAAAAGAACCTTTGGGTCTCCCAATTTTTAACAAATATGTTAGATAAATCTCTCTCTCCTAAACACAGAGCTCTCGAGCTTTCTCCCACAAAAATGCAAGTGAGGAGAGGGAGATCCACACTGATCAGAGTCAATATTTAAAAATATTGACATGATCAAACAAATGGGATATTTTATTATTAAAAAATAAATTATAGAGCAAGCTCAGATTGGATGACCATAGCCTGCCTTTATGATGAGGCAGGCTAGGGACACCCCCAGAAGCCCCATGATGCACTGGGCATCACACATTTCTAAGCCTCATGGGGTGGGAGAGGGGGGCTATATAGGGCTTATAATATTTAAAAAAAAAAAAAATGTAATTTAATTTTTTTTATATTATTTTAAAAGATAGTGAGTGTCTCAACCCACTGAGGCACTCAGCACACAAGCAGAGCATTGGAAGCCTGTCCGATCGCTTCCGATGCTCTGCTAGACTGTCTGGCTCCATATGGAGCAAAACCGGAAGTGATCACTCATGGGGAGGCAATACTGTTAGAGCGGCTGGAAGTGATCTTGATCGCTTCCAGCTCTCAGATTACCTGAAGATGTACAGGGTACATCCTTGGTCGTTAACAACCGGTTTTTGTAGGACGTACCCTGTATGTCGTCGATCGTTTAGGGGTTAAAAGGATAGAAAGTTTAAAATTGAATTGCGCATGGGTGCTGTTACGGTTGCCTCCAGGCTGGCTGGAAGTTGGACCGTAGAAAAGGATGCTCCTAGCGCTCACCAAAGGATCATCAGCACCGTAGACACCATAACTACTGCGTAGCCACCATAAGTAATGCAGACTCTACGAACCACCGCTGCTGGGCTGGTATCTCGCCGTCTGCTCTGCGCCCTGGACCTACGACCAGGCTCCAGTAGGTGAACCTCTTCCTTCTGTAGAGCGAAGCAGGATCAGGAACAAGAGCTCTTACAAGAGCTCAGTAGCTAAGGGAGTATGAAGAGCATAGCAATCCCTGTAGTGATTATAGCTGTCCCCTACAAACATGAGTCAAGGCTGCAAGTTAGAGGGTCAGAAGATGTCTGAGGTGCTGGAACACCCAGCCTGGTTTTTATTGAGGTTACATGAAAAAAGGACACTCTCAGGGGGAGGCATAAAATCCCCGATCACACATTTGGTACATTTAGATAGAGAGACAACGCCCTTTGACAGGCCACAATAGAATTACATTACTTCAGCAGATAACAAGTTACACACAAGAAAACAATGCAGCCCATCTTATCAACTAGCAGTCTGACTCTGGAGGTGATTAGACAATGGGAATGTTTATCACTAAACTTAATTAGAGCTGATGCCAGCAAACTTGTATTTAGAAAATAGCTTCTTGAAGCTGAACAAAGTTAACTCTTTCAGCTCTGACCAAAGGGTCTGTCACATAGCACTTAAGGGTACACAATGAAAACTAATGCTTTTGTAACATTGGTTCAGTAAGCCCTATTTACTGAACCAAGTGGGAGAAAGCCAGGGACAAGTTATTGTACAGGTCTGGGGACATAGTCTTAAAGGGGCATTGTTCACCAAAGTCACAATATGTCCCCAGACGGTTCTTAAAGGGCCATAGTCATGAGGAAGGAGGCTGGCAAATAGGCTTCTCCACAATCCAGGGAAGCAGGGCAATTTTCCATATAAAGGGCCAGTTACAAATAGCAGTTTGTAACAGGTGCATTTGAATATGGAATAGAAGCATTTTCGCCATGTACTTTCATTAGCAAAAATGCTTCTAGTACAAGTCATTGCTATTTTTCTGTGGCATACGCACATATCCTGTGAGGGCCCTTGCACCAGTATTCAAACACCATGCCTGGTCAGGGAGCTGTTAGTGGTGTGTATTGTTTCTGAAGACATAATTTATGTCATACAAGCCACTACCGACTCTCTGAGAATGAGCAGTGTTTGAATACCAGTGCACAAGCCCTTACAGCATATGTGCGTATGCCACTGAAAAACAGTAATAACTTTTACAAGAATGTATTTTTGCTAATGGAAGTTTATTGCAAAAATACTTCTATTTAAAACTGAAATGCATCAATGCACATTTCATTTTTTTACCTTTCTATTCTTTTAATTGTTTTTAAATCTTTTACCTAAAATAAATTGTTTTGCATTTGTTTTCCCAATTAAACAACTGTTCATTAGAACAGGTGATACATAAAATATTTTTATGTTTTGGAAACCTGGCAGCAGATAAAAAGCATAAAAGGTTTCATGTGCAGCTGGGACATGTTTGAAAATACAAGAACATTATGAATATTTTTGCTCCCGCAAGCAATACAATAGTTACAATGAGTTCCAAAATTATGAAAATTTCAACTATTTGATGTGCTGGTTATTTAGATTCGTTTGTACAATAAAAAATAGACTGTTGGGCAATGTTTCTTTTAGCTTAATTTTTCTCTTATTACAGTGCTGTCGGAAATTGCCTTTGATGTACTTGAACTCATGTTCTGTTTAAACCTGTTTTACATTATTTCGATAGTATTTGGTCCTATACAAAGCCTCTTTTGTATACCACTAGCTCAACTATAATGTAATCTTGGCACTATTTCCCATAACAATCATACACGTGTTCTTTAATGCCCAGACTTTTTAAGACCATAAAGGAACTATGAGAAAAACTCATCTTAGACTGAGTAAAAGAAAATTTATATTTATATATATATATATATATATATATATATATATATATATATATATATATATATATATATATATATATATATATATATATATACATACATACATACATACATATACACACACACAAATGTTTGAGTGATTATATAAAATAAATTGTACACAACAAGCCATTATGATTTCAGAATGCAATTGTTTTTCAATAGTTCAACTCCATCCAACACTTTATTTAAAGGAGCCAAACAAGACTAGAGTCTGAAGACAACTGGGCTTGTCATTGTCATTTTGTTAAACAACAAATCTTTTTTTTCTTTGCTTTTTTTCTTGTCTGCAGTTTACCATTTTTAAAATAGCAAAGAACTCTAAAAGTCAAACTTATGGGACCACTGATTTTTACTACCTACATCTGGTTCAACAGAATACAGGGGGGGGGGGCAATTAAGTCTTCTTACTACGATTATTTTTATAAGTCAATCATGTCAGCCCAGGGTGACAGAAAACAGTGTCCCTAGGAAGACACACGCTGAGGTCAATCAGAGGTGACACTCTGGGATATCAACATGCTTTAATCACATTTATGATACTGGATGACGAAAAATAAGGCATACATGCCATATTTGGTATCAAAATAATCCTTATGATTTCACAATGGGATTGCCTATAAGTGTATGTGTAATTTAAGTTATACGTTATTCTATAACTTCAGCCAGGGCTGCAGAGATTTTTATGGCCTGCAATAAAAATGAGGTGGCTACCTTCATAGCCCACTCTGTAGGGGGCCTGGTCAGAAACCTGACCTCAGGGAAATTTTTATATCTAAAAGGGACATTATACAGTAAATTTATATTTGCATAAATGTTTTGTAGATGACCCATTTATATAGAGTATAGAGGTTTTTGTTTTTTTTGTTAAGTATAGTTTTGCTTATTTTTAAATAACATTGTGCTGATTTTTTCAGACTCCTGAGCCCCAAAGTTTTAGAAGAATACTGATGTATACCTACTCCAGCTTGCTCCTGCTTGTGTAAAACATATTTTCAGATGCAGAGGAAGGGGGAGGGGGGATGTCTGCTTTTATTTCTATAGAACCACTTGCAGCGGGTGTTCCAGCTAACCCTTTTAACAGTGCTAAACTGGGAGCTTCTAAGTAAGTTTTTAAACAGTTTTCTACTGGATTTTTAGATCAGTATCTGTGCATATTATTCTTTATAGAAGAGTCTATTACAAGCAGTTAAATGAAAATTGGTGTATACTGTCCCTTTAAATGTCATTCTAAATGAGAGGCTGTTTGACTATTCTTTATTTCATCTCCCTGGAGCAGAGGCTATTATGGTATAGTTGTAGGTTCTATAGTATTTCTCCTTTTTATTTAAAACTTTGTCTAATATTTTTACCGTAGGCACTGGTAATAGTATTGTGTTTTTAGATTGTTTATATTTGTTAAATTGTTTTTTGGAATTTTTAATCTGTCTGTTTTTTTCCTTAGGATTTCCCATATAATAATCTTAAAGGGGTGGCAGTAGAGATAGTTTAGTGTGGGTGGCATTAAAAGGGATTTTTTTTAGGTCTAGTACAAACTAGAGAGTTTGTTAACTCTTGCACCCACTGAACTAAGTCACATGCTTGCCTGGAGTGGCTAGACTGTATCACACACCAGTAAAGGTGGAAATGGTTAGTTAACTCTTTCAGTGACACACTGGAGATTGTTGCAGGGTTGGTTAACCCTGAACATCACAATAAGATTGCAAACAAGGGAGGATTGCAAACAAGGCACAGATATATGACAAGGTTAGGAAGGCTGTTGTGTGCTTTTCCATTTTCAGGACTGGAAAATCCACAGGAAAAGGGGGTAAACTATATAATGAAAGCGGTTTAACTATGAATGAATAATGAAGCATTTTGCATTATTACAATCTCAACTATCCCTGTAAGTGACACAAATTGTCTACTAATGCTTATGCTTTATTAATTCGTATGCTCATGGTATTTTCATTTGTATACCAATGTATTACACACAATGAGTTCTTAGGGTGTCATGAGAATTTGAAAACTTTGTAAGGAATTCACCAAAGCCAACACTGTCCTAATTAAACATTTATTAAATGCACTGATGGACTGGTTTGATCAGCTGTAACAAACACAAGGTTTTAGTAATCTACTCCCTGATTTTATAAGTCTAAATTCTCCTCCCTTTATAACTCCTAGTTTTACTGCAACATTTTCTTCTATAAATATATCATTCAAATGGCAAGAAAAACCCCTCCTTATTTTGTTCAAATTACTTCTATCAGATTTGCCTCATTCTCTTGGTATTCTTTGTTTAAGAGTAAACATAGGTAGGCACAGAAGCAGCAATGCACTACTGGAAGCTATTTAAACACATTGGGTGAGCCAATGCAAAGAAGAGGGATATATGTGCAGCCACCAATCAGCAGCTAGCTCCCAGTAGTGCACTTAGCCTACCTAGGTATGCTTTTTAGCAAAGAATACCAAGACAATGAAGCAAAATTTGATAATAGAAGTAAATTAGATAAAAATTGCATACTCTATCTGAATCATGAAGGCTTCATTTTACTTTAATGTTCCTTTAAAGGGAATATTTAGTGCAAAATCGCATGCTGTCATTTGTTACAACAGCTTTGGAATTAATGTGTTTAACCTTTTGCAAAGGAGGAGGTCTTCCCACTGTTCGTCCTGCAGCTTTGCCTATCAGGGCAAATGTCTTTTTTTGCAGGGACTGTCCCTGCTCCTACCACAACACACACCCCACCTTCCTATAGAATTTTTCTTCTATTCTAGTGCAACAATAAAATGCTCTAATTTGCATACATTTTAAACTCACGGGTATATTTTGGCTCTGTAGCCGCAACCACTGCAATTCCCAAGCCGAACACAGCTGGTGATTGGCCGGTATGTGAAACTGCCGCTACTGAACAGCTCATTGGTGATTTCCTGCTTGGGAACTGCATTGCTTTTGGCTCCTGAGCCAAAATTTACATGTGTGATTAAAACCTTTGCAAATTAGAGCATTTTATTTTTGCACTAAAATAGAAGAGAAAAAACTCTTCATTAAAAAAGTTGCACGTTTTGGTATTTTTTTATCAAACCACTGTTTAAAGGGACGGTAAACACTAGGGGTGTTGAAAATAATCGTCACCCCGACGCATCGCGATGCGGCCTTGAACGATGCTGCATTGATGCAGTGAAGCTCAGAATCGATTCCAGGGGTCAGTGACATCATCACGCGACATCACGTGACCCTGCGCTTCCGCTCATATCAACGCTGCACCAAGCCCTGCTCAGTGCTCACCGGAGGTTTAGTATATGTTATAGGCAGAGGGCAGAAATCTTATCCAGCCGTTCATTAATATGTCCGCTCTGCTAAGTCAGCGAGAATTAACTAATACGAAAGCTAAAACATAGGTTTGATGTGGACGATTCATAAAGTTTCTTATCATTGTTAGAAACACAAGGTTAGAACAGATGCATTCGCACCTATTAAAACAGTTCCACTTATTGTGTTACTGCGTATTTGTTGGTATACTACACAGGTAATAAAGAGCTACCATTTCCACTTGTTTCTCTCCTAGCAATATAAATCAATGCCAAACAAGTCACATATTAGCTCACAGTCCATAACAAAAACAGCAACTTCAGCTTCTCTATGGGTGCTTACTCCAGTAGCATATCCCATGGGAGTAGTGACTTTCCTCAGCTTTACTGTGGCCAAAAATTTAAATGAGCTCTGTCAGGTAATTAAAGAATTCTCAAGGTGGAATCTATCACCTTCATATTAATACAACTTCTAACATTATTTTATGCTGTACTCAATTATATATATATAATTGTGTTACAACACACATCCTGTTAGGGGTGGGCGAATATGTTTATATTTGAATTAGAATGTTAGATGAATGTTATTGTAAAAATTCGATTTGCATAATCAAAATGTTAATAAGAATGAATATTCTTAAAAATTCTATAATTGAATGCTATTTAGTTTTCAAATGTAATTTATAATTAGATTAAAAGTCCACATTCAAAATTTCGTAAATTGATACAAATATATCAAATCAAATGTTTGTAATTTGAATATTATATTTAAAGAAATACTACTTGAATATTGCATAGTTCAAATCTAATTATTAGAACATTCAAATCGAATATGACATTTAAAGAAAGCATTAGAAATACTATTACATTAAACAAATGTTAGAATGTTGTACAAACATTCCAAATTCGAAACGAACAAACTAATGTGTTAAAATTTGTTTCATTTTATGAATGTTGCGAAACATTTGCCCATCCCTACATTGTATCCTTACAAATTTGCATATACTCAATAATGGCACTCACTTTGTCATTCAGATTTCGTTAGAGAAAATCAAAATCAAGTTTGTCATTTAAACCATAGGGTATTCTTGTGTTTAGCCTAAAAATCCACTTGGCTTCTTTCTGTAAAAGTGTCATGTTATTATAACCAACTCTACTGAAGGTGAATCCAGTATCTATGGCTACAAATTTAACAGGCATCACTTTAGCATTAGTTTAGTTTTCTGTTTATTTATATGATAGACAAATTGTCTTCCAGAATAGTCAATTTGATTACAGCCTTGACTGATAATATAAAGCTTCAATTATAATAATTTTCCTTAGTGCTGCTTTCTCTCTTTGAAGGATATATATTTATATATATATATATTTATATATATATATATATATATATATATATATATATATATATATATATATATATATATATATATATATATATATATATAATGTAAATTTAAACAAAAAAAAGGATATATATATATATATATATATATATATATATATATATATATATCTCCTTTTTTTTTTTTTTAAATTTACATTATTATCATATATATATATATATCCCCTTTTTTTTTTGCTTAAATTTACATTAGAGGGTTGCACCAGTGTTGAATGTGATGTAGTATTTACACCTTTCTCCACTTTTTAAATTTTGGTAGCAAATATATTATATATAAACACATACATACATATGTACACATGTATAGACGTGCATTGAGCCCTTTGCCGTTATGTAGATGAAAACATGTGAAATCATATTTATGCAATATTTATATTTAATAAAGTGTTATACTTATACTGTGTATTTAGTTTTGGGAGAATGACCATTTTCACACAAATAATATAGGTGGTAAGCTTGGCCTCTATATAGTTTGGTTTTAATGTTTAAACATTTATGTTAATGTTTACATTTACATAGAAGAAGTACACTGCACTACTACTTAACAGTTTGATGCCATTTAGTATTTACTGTTCTAAATAAATAAAGTTGTTGTCTGCTGTGTTCAGACTTTGCTACATGCAGGAAGTGTCTTTTTAGAGCAGATAAAATAAAAAAGGGAGTTCTGACTGCTGGAATTTGTTGCTGAAAACCAAGGGCAGTAATCGTGATGCATCAGGGAATCGAATCTGATAAACATTTTTAAAACAAATTGATATTTTAACAATTGTTTTACTAAAGCTAAACTCCACCCACAATTTACTTTATTTGGACGAGCCAGCCTAAGCTCGAGTCTGCATATACCAAGAATAGCCATGGTAACATACATCACAAAGTAACATAGTAGATGAGGTTGAAAAAGACCAAAGTCCATCGAGTTCAACCTATACAAATTTAATATACTTACAAAAAAAAAAAAAAGCTCCAGTTGAGCTTAAATTAATCCCACTAAAAGGTGACCCATTTAATACAAGCAATCATACCCATGAATTTTGTTTCTAATCAGAAATGTATCCAAACAATTTTTAAATGTATCCTTTGGTAATAAATTCCACAATTTTATTGCTCTTACAGTGAAAACACGTTTCCGTTGCAGGAGATTAAATCTCCGTTTCTTTCACAATTCAGGCAGAAAAATTTTAAACAACTTTTCAATTTGCTTCATATGTCAAATTTGCGTCAGTCTCTTGGTATCCTTTGCCGACGGAACAGCAATGCTCCACTGGGAGTTAGCTGAAGACATCTAGTGAGCCAATGACAAAAGACATATGTCTGTAGCCACCAATCACCAGCTAGCTCCTGGTATGATATGTACATATTCTTTTTTCAACAAAAGGTGTACCAAAAGAACAAAGTCAAGTTGAAAATAGAAGTTAATTTAAAGGGACATAAAACCCAATTTTTTTCTTTCATGGATTGAGATAGAACATAACATTTTAAACAACTTTCTAATTTACTTCTATTATCAAATTATCTTAGTTTTCTTTTTATCCTTTGTGGAAAAGCAGAAATGTAAGCTCAAGAGTGTGGACATGTCTGCAGCACTATATAGCAGCAGTTTTGCAACAATGTTATACATTAGCATGGGCACTAGATGGCAGCACTATTTCCTGTTGTGTAGTGCTTCAGGCATGTGCACGCTACCTACCTAGGTATCTCTTCAACAAAGAATAACATGAGAATGGAAAAAAAATTGATAATAGAAGTAAATTGGAAACTTTTTAAAAATTGTGTCCTCTATCTGAATCATGAAAGAAAATTTTGGGGTTTAATGTCCCTTTAAAAAGTGTCTTAAAATGATATGATCTGTCTGAACCATGCAGGTTTAATTTTGACTTTCCTATCCCTTTAAAGCCAATTAGGAAAAGAGTGCTTTTTAATATCTGAGAATTAGAAAATCCTAAATTTTCTGTGCTTAGTTGCATGAAAAAGGAAGAAAATAATTAATGAAAATATATTACAAAGTTGTTTTACTACACATAACTAAACATTTTATATGTTACGTGTTCCTTTAAGACCTCCGTGCAACAATTTAGATTGTTAAACAAACCCTGATGTAGAAGTAAGGGCTGAGAAGAAGAATTTGCCTCTTCTCATTTTAATTAGAATGTCTAATGTCTCATTAAAGTGTATGTAAATTTTCCTGTTTTTAACAATAAATATTCATGCATATTAACTGTATTAGTCAAAACGCATTGTTTTTTGCTCAAAAATTTCAAAATCAAACATTATATTTTAGTTTTAAACTTAGCTCTGTTTTCGCTTATAGCTCCTCCCATCCATTACTTCCCTGTTTTCTTCCTCATAACGTCTAGAGTGGTCCCACCCGCTCTATGACGTATTTGCAAAGCTTGTTCACGGTGTCTTCTTTTTGTGCGCATGTGTTTACCAGTCACTGACTGATTTGCGCATGCGTTATTCAACAACAGTGCTATCGCGATGAAGTCTCTCACTTGCCAAGCGCTATTTGTAAGAAATGGTATCGATCGTTACAATGTCTTTGAAATTACGGAGCCAAGATACTTACTTGCTTTTGTCACTGAATCCAGGAAGCTTGTGGTTGCGGCTTTTTGATGTGCATGCTTAAATCGTGAACGCGCGGCGCTTTGAAGTAAAAAACATGTTTGTTTACGCATGCGCATTAAGAAAGACGCATGCGCATAACAAAATAGTGACGTTTATATAAAGGGGCTGGACGCCACGGGGTATGAGAGATTATTAGTTGAAAAGAGTGTCAATCAAACTGATTAATGCGGTCCAAAATTGCGGGCGGAGGGAGAGAGGAAGACGATTACAATTGAATAAGTATATAGATCGATAAAATTCAATGTTTTTAAAAAAACGATGACTTAAACTTTACCTTATTTTTAGTGATAAAGCATTTCTGATTGTGTGATAGCATTGAGTTTACATCCACTTTAAATGGATGAACACCTCCAGTGCACAGGCCCAAAAGCGGTGATTATGATCCTTAAAGGAACATGAAACACAAATGATTTATTTCATGATTCTGATAGAACATACAATTTTAAACAACTTTCTAATTTACTTCTATTATCTAATTTGTTTGATTCTCCTGGTATCCTTTGTTGAAAATCATACCTAGGTAGGCTCAGGCCGGGGATGCTGATTGGTGGCTGCACATATACGCCTCATGTTATTGGCTCACCCATACGCATTGCTGTTTCTTCAACAAAGGATACCAAGAGAATAAAGCAATTTAGATGATAGAAGTAAATTGGAAAGCTGTTTAAAATTGTATTCTCTATCTGAATCGTGAAAAAAGGGTTACCTGTCCTTTTAAGGAGCTCATTTCCAAAATATAAAACTTGGATGAATATACTTACAGTATAGTGAGTTACTGTGAGACCTTAGCAGCCCCCCGCCCATTATACAAACACAAAAAACTCATTCCCCAAACCATCTGTTTTGATTAGAGCACTTTCTATTTGCTTAAACTTCCCTACTTGCAGAGCTCTATTTCCAGAATAAGCATTAGACAGCCAGTCTCTCCCTTAGCTACATAATAGACAGCTAAATGTGTTGGGTATTCTGTATATGCAAATCCAGAAGGGAGAAACACTTTACTGCGAAAAGGCAAACTATAGTATCTTATGCTAAGGTATGATGCCTACACGGGAGCCGACATCTAATAGACCAAGCTGCAAAAATGTGTTCACATTCTAGGAACTGAAGATTTATTTATTTTTAATGGTGTATGTGAAAAGAACAATATTTAACCCTTACATTACAGTAACACACCTCAGTGCTTTAACCCCTCCTGTGCAAATAATAATACGAGCGCAACCCGACGAGTGTAAAAACCTTACTTCTAGCGCAAATAACGCTCGAGCAGGAGCATTAATTAGGGCTCCACTTGTAATTTGGCCCATAATTGTATGCAAGCAATAGTATTATAATAAAATGCTTGTATGTCCCTTTTATTGGTTAATATCCCCTTAAAGAAAGGAAAATAATCTGAAAATAAATTATGGAAATAATCTACCAGCAGTTTTCATGGCTAATTGTTTTTCCATTATTTACTTATCAGCAACATCTCCAGAGCATGTTAATTAACTTCTAAATTTAACAACTTTAACAAATTTGCACTGAGCCATGTTCAACTTGGACATGTTTACTCAAGTTTTCATCCAACAACTCTGAAAGGAAATTAGACATAGCTGCTCACAGTGGCCAAGTAGAAAATTTACTTTTTCTCCTATCTTTAACATTTAGTTACTAGTAACTTCTCTCCCCAAACTAGTAAACTATAGTGATATTTTTCCACCCATGAGTTAGTGTGTAATGACCCCAACAGCTTGCATTATTTAACCTTTTAACTGCTCAGCCACCATCTTCACCCTGTTAAATTGCTTGGTAACACAAATTGCTAATCAGCCAATCACAAGGCAGCAACTCAACTCTAGATGTGAACAAAGCATCACAATGAGGAAGAAATGGGATTTAAGCGACTTTAAACGTGGCATGGTTTTTGGTGCCAGACGGGCTGGTCTGAGTATTTCAAAAACTGCTGATCTAGTGAGATTTTCACGCACAACCATATCTAGGGTTTACAGAGAATGGTCCGAAAAAGAGAAAATATCCAGTGAGCGGCAGTTGTGTGGACGAAAATGCCTTGTTGGTGTCAGAGGAGAATGGGCAGACTGGTTCGAGATGATAGATGCAGAATACCATCTCTGAACGCACAACACGTCGAACCTTGAAGCAGATGGGCTACAGCAGCAGAAGACCACACCGGGTGCCACTCCTGTCAGCTAAGAACAGGAAACTGAAGCTATAATTCGCACAGGCTCAAAAACGTTGCCTGGTCTGATAAGTCTCGATTTCAGCTGCAACATTCAGATGGTAGGGTCAGAATTTGGTGTAAACAACATGAAAGCATGGATCAACAGTTCAGGCTGGTGGTGTAACAGTGTGGGCGATATTTTCTTGGCACACTTTGGGCCCCTTAGTACCAATTGAGCATCGTTTAAACGCCACGGCCTACCTGAGTTTTGTTGCTGACCATGTCCATCCCTTTATGAATACAGTGTACCCTTCTTCTGATGGCTACTTCTACCAGGATAATGCACCATATCACAAAGCTCAAATCATCTCAAATTGGTTTCTTGAACATGACAATAATTTCACTGTACTCCAATTGCCTCCACAGTCACCAGATCTCAATCTAATAGAGCACCTTTGGGATGTGGTGGAAAGGGAGATTCGGATCATGGTTGTGCAGCCGACAAATCTGCAGAAACTGCGTGATGCTATCACGTCAATATGGACCAAAATGTCTGAGGAATGTGATTCCAACACCTTGATGAATCTCTGCCACGAAGAATTAAGGCAGTTCTGAAGGCAAAAGGGGGTCCAACCCGGTATTAGCAAGGTGTACCTAAAAAAGTGGTCAGTGAGTGTATATGTGTGTGATTTCATGAGAGCGATTACATATATATATATAGATAGATAGATAGATAGATAGATAGATAGATAGATAGATAGATATACATACTTATACATGTGAAATGGAAAGAAAATAAGCTTTCATATTCCATTTAGCTAGTTTCTAAATCATTCCATTCTGGTCTAATTGAAATACATTTTAATCAAGAAATCTCATAAATGTATTTTTATAGCAAGTCAGTCTACATACGCAATATTAAAAGATGGAGTATATAGAGATAGAGAGTTACACCCCAAATAAATCACAAAACGGATTCAAGGTGAGTACTCACGTTTCTGCGTTATTTTTATTTTTTTAATCACAGTGAAGACTTCCCAATAAAACAACAAACAACATAATAATTATCCTTTTTACTACTAATGATGAACACATCTGTCATTAGTCATCTTACTGGCAAATGATGTTGAAGGTTATCCCATACAGACCACAACTAATTAGGGTTGAAAAGAAGTGTAAAATAGTATGCTGCTTTATTATGGTAGATGCGGTCATTTAACTGGATACCATACCAATTCTACATTTAAAAAAGTTATTTAATGTACAGAATTGATAAACAAAAATAAATAAAAATGAAATAATGCTAATATGGGCAAAGCACTACATTTTAAAATGAGATAAAATTACAAAAGTAAAGGTCTAATGTATTATTATTAATACACTATTGCTTGTATATAACTAAATTTTAACCCTTGCACTACTAAGGCCTAGCTGAACACATCTGGTGAGCCAACACAAGGCATATGTGCGTAGCCATCAATCATCAGCTAGATTCCTATAGGGAATTGCTGCTCCTGAGCAGACGGTCAGTCTTCCTATTTTTTAAATACAAATACACAATGTTTGTAAGGTGTTGCTAAACCAAACATTGTGGATTTTTATTTAAAAATAGTTAGACTGATCATCTTCCATTGGCCATAGCAGAACACTATTTTGCTGTGAGGTGATCTTAGCCAATAGTGTGCTAGCTATCCGTCATGGCGCCAGCTGGCCCGCATGGCTATTGGTTAAGAGATGGAAACATCACTTCACAGCAAAATAGCGTTCTGCCGTGGGCTGCCTGAGCTCAGTGCGGCAAATGCCTCAGACAAATAAATCAACTTTCAGCATGAAGTTTTTTATACTTAATGACTGTGAAAGTCCCCTTTATTTGTTGTACTGGTAAATGCTAGCGTTTCACGAACGCTAAGATTTACCATCACTTTAACTTTCAACCTCTCTAGGGACCATAAGACAGTGAACCTTTTTCCCCAGGTATTTTAGAGCAAAAACAAGCAAAATATATAATGATGGTACATTGTAAGGAAACACAACAGGCCGTTTTGTGCTCTATGCATTTGCAGCTTCTGCCCATTGCTTTCTGGCTTTGTTTCCTGCTGCTTTTGCCTATAGTTTCTTGCTTACAATGTCCATCTGGCCATTATCATACTGGTTAGCTAAGAAGTTATACCAACCTTAGACCTCAGATCAGGCCCCTGGCCCTGCATCCTCTATGTCAACCTTATACCAACCTTAGACTCAAATCAGGCCCCTGGCCCTGCATCCTCTCTGTCAACCTTATACCAACCTTAGACCTCAGATCAGGCCCCTGGCCCTGCATCCTCTATGTCAACCTTATACCAACCTTAGACCTCAGATCAGGCCCCTGGCCCTGCATCCTCTATGTCAACCTTATACCAACCTTAGAACTCAAATCAGGCCCCTGGCCCTGCATCCTCTCTGTCAACCTTATACCAACCTTAGACCTCAGATCAGGCCCCTGGCCCTGCATCCTCTCTGTCAACCTTATACCAACCTTAGACTCAAATCAGGCCCCTGGCCCTGCATCCTCTCTGTCAACCTTATACCAACCTTAGACTCAAAGCAGGCCCCTGGCCCTGCATCCTCTATGTCAACCTTATACCAACCTTAGACTCAAAGCAGGCCCCTGGCCCTGCATCCTCTATGTCAACCTTATACCAACCTTAGACTCAAATCAGGCCCCTGGCCCTGCATCCTCTCTGTCAACCTTATACCAACCTTAGACCTCAGATCAGGCCCCTGGCCCTGCATCCTCTCTGTCAACCTTATACCAACCTTAGACTCAAAGCAGGCCCCTGGCCCTGCATCCTCTATGACAACCTTATACTCAAATCAGGCCCCTGGCCGTGCATCCTCTCTGTCAACCTTATACCAACCTTAGACTCAAATCAGGCCCCAGGCCCTGCATCCTCTATGTCAACCTTATACCAACCTTAGACCACAGATCAGGCCCCAGGCCCTGCATCCTCTATGTCAACCTTATACCAACCTTAGACCTCAGATCAGGCCCCTGGCCCTGCATCCTCTATGACAACCTTATACTCAAATCAGGCCCCTGGCCCTGCATCCTCTCTGTCAACCTTATACCAACCTTAGACTCAAAGCAGGCCCCTGGCCCTGCATCCTCTATGTCAACCTTATACCAACCTTAGACTCAAAGCAGGCCCCTGGCCCTGCATCCTCTATGTCAACCTTATACCAACCTTAGACTCAAATCAGGCCCCTGGCCCTGCATCCTCTATGTCAACCTTATACCAACCTTAGACTCAAAGCAGGCCCCTGGCCCTGCATCCTCTCTGTCAACCTTATACCAACCTTAGACCTCAGATCAGGCCCCTGGCCCTGCATCCTCTCTGTCAACCTTATACCAACCTTAGACTCAAAGCACGCCCCTGGCCGTGCATCCTCTCTGTCAACCTTATACCAACCTTAGACCTCAGATCAGGCCCCAGGCCCTGCATCCTCTATGTCAACCTTATACCAACCTTAGACCACAGATCAGGCCCCAGGACCTGCATCCTCTATGTCAACCTTATACCAACCTTAGACCTCAGATCAGGCCCCTGGCCCTGCATCCTCTATGACAACCTTATACTCAAATCAGGCCCCTGGCCCTGCATCCTCTCTGTCAACCTTATACCAACCTTAGACCTCAGATCAGGCCCCTGGCCCTGCATCCTCTCTGTCAACCTTATACCAACCTTAGACTCAAAGCACGCCCCTGGCCCTGCATCCTCTCTGTCAACCTTATACCAACCTTAGACTCAAATCAGGCCCCTGGCCCTGCATCCTCTATGTCAACCTTATACCAACCTTAGACTCAAATCAGGCCCCTGGCCCTGCATCCTCTATGTCAACCTTATAACAACCTTAGACCTCAGATCAGGCCCCAGGCCCTACATCCTCTATGTCAACCTTATACCAACCTTAGACCACAGATCAGGCCCCTGGCCCTGCATCCTCTATGACAACCTTATACTCAAATCAGGCCCCTGGCCCTGCATCCTCTCTGTCAACCTTATACCAACCTTAGACCTCAGATCAGGCCCCTGGCCCTGCATCCTCTCTGTCAACCTTATACCAACCTTAGACCTCAGATCAGGCCCCTGGCCCTGCATCCTCTATGTCAACCTTATTCCAACCTTAGACCTCAGATCAGTCCCCTGGCCCTGCATCCGCTCTGCCAACCTTATACCAACCTTAAACCTCAGATCAGGCCCCTAGCCCTGCATCCTCTATGTCAACCTTAGACCAACCTTAGACCTCAAATCAGGCCCCTGGTTCTGCATCCCCTAGGCCAACCTTATACCGCATATCAGGCCCCTGGCCCTGCATCCTCTCTGTCAACCTTATACCAACTTTAGACCTCAGATCAGGCCCCTGGCCCTGCATCCTCTCTGTCAACCTTATACCAACCTTAGACTCAAATCAGGCCCCTGGCCCTGCATCCTCTATGTCAACCTTATACCAACCTTAGACTCAAATCAGGCCCCTGGCCCTGCATCCTCTATGTCAACCTTATACCAACCTTAGACCTCAGATCAGGCCCCAGGCCCTGCATCCTCTATGTCAACCTTATACCAACCTTAGACCACAGATCAGGCCCCAGGCCCTGCATCCTCTATGTCAACCTTATACCAACCTTAGACCTCAAATCAGGCCCCTGGTTCTGCATCCCCTAGGCCAACCTTATACCGCATATCAGGCCCCTCTGTCAACCTTATACCAACCTTAGACTCAAATCAGGCCCCTGGCCCTGCATCCTCTATGTCAACCTTATACCAACCTTAGACTCAAATCAGGCCCCTGGCCCTGCATCCTCTATGTCAACCTTAGACCAACCTTAGACCTCAAATCAGGCCCCTGGTTCTGCATCCCCTAGGCCAACCTTATACCGCATATCAGGCCCCTGGCCCTGCATCCTCTCTGTCAACCTTATACCAACTTTAGACCTCAGATCAGGCCCCTGGCCCTGCATCCTCTCTGTCAACCTTATACCAACCTTAGACTCAAATCAGGCCCCTGGCCCTGCATCCTCTATGTCAACCTTATACCAACCTTAGACTCAAATCAGGCCCCTGGCCCTGCATCCTCTATGTCAACCTTATAACAACCTTAGACCTCAGATCAGGCCCCAGGCCCTGCATCCTCTATGTCAACCTTATACCAACCTTAGACCACAGATCAGGCCCCAGGCCCTGCATCCTCTATGTCAACCTTATACCAACCTTAGACCTCAGATCAGGCCCCTGGCCCTGCATCCTCTATGACAACCTTATACTCAAATCAGGCCCCTGGCCCTGCATCCTCTCTGTCAACCTTATACCAACTTTAGACCTCAGATCAGGCCCCTGGCCCTGCATCCTCTCTGTCAACCTTATACCAACCTTAGACTCAAAGCACGCCCCTGGCCCTGCATCCTCTCTGTCAACCTTATACCAACCTTAGACTCAAATCAGGCCCCTGGCCCTGCATCCTCTATGTCAACCTTATACCAACCTTAGACTCAAAGCACGCCCCTGGCCCTGCATCCTCTCTGTCAACCTTATACCAACCTTAGACTCAAATCAGGCCCCTGGCCCTGCATCCTCTCTGTCAACCTTATACCAACCTTAGACCTCAGATCAGGCCCCTGGCCCTGCATCCTCTCTGTCAACCTTATACCAACCTTAGACCTCAGATCAGGCCCCTGGCCCTGCATCCTCTATGTCAACCTTATTCCAACCTTAGACCTCAGATCAGTCCCCTGGCCCTGCATCCGCTCTGCCAACCTTATACCAACCTTAAACCTCAGATCAGGCCCCTAGCCCTGCATCCTCTATGTCAACCTTAGACCAACCTTAGACCTCAAATCAGGCCCCTGGTTCTGCATCCCCTAGGCCAAACTTATACCGCATATCAGGCCCCTGGCCCTGCATCCTCTCTGTCAACCTTATACCAACTTTAGACCTCAGATCAGGCCCCTGGCCCTGCATCCTCTCTGTCAACCTTATACCAACCTTAGACTCAAATCAGGCCCCTGGCCCTGCATCCTCTATGTCAACCTTATACCAACCTTAGACTCAAATCAGGCCCCTGGCCCTGCATCCTCTATGTCAACCTTATAACAACCTTAGACCTCAGATCAGGCCCCAGGCCCTGCATCCTCTATGTCAACCTTATACCAACCTTAGACCACAGATCAGGCCCCAGGCCCTGCATCCTCTATGTCAACCTTATACCAACCTTAGACCTCAAATCAGGCCCCTGGTTCTGCATCCCCTAGGCCAACCTTATACCGCATATCAGGCCCCTCTGTCAACCTTATACCAACCTTAGACTCAAATCAGGCCCCTGGCCCTGCATCCTCTATGTCAACCTTATACCAACCTTAGACTCAAATCAGGCCCCTGGCCCTGCATCCTCTATGTCAACCTTAGACCAACCTTAGACCTCAAATCAGGCCCCTGGTTCTGCATCCCCTAGGCCAACCTTATACCGCAAATCAGGCCCCTGGCCCTGCATCCTCTCTGTCAACCTTATACCAACTTTAGACCTCAGATCAGGCCCCTGGCCCTGCATCCTCTCTGTCAACCTTATACCAACCTTAGACTCAAATCAGGCCCCTGGCCCTGCATCCTCTATGTCAACCTTATACCAACCTTAGACTCAAATCAGGCCCCTGGCCCTGCATCCTCTATGTCAACCTTATAACAACCTTAGACCTCAGATCAGGCCCCAGGCCCTGCATCCTCTATGTCAACCTTATACCAACCTTAGACCACAGATCAGGCCCCAGGCCCTGCATCCTCTATGTCAACCTTATACCAACCTTAGACCACAGATCAGGCCCCTGGCCCTGCATCCTCTATGACAACCTTATACTCAAATCAGGCCCCTGGCCCTGCATCCTCTCTGTCAACCTTATACCAACTTTAGACCTCAGATCAGGCCCCTGGCCCTGCATCCTCTCTGTCAACCTTATACCAACCTTAGACTCAAAGCACGCCCCTGGCCCTGCATCCTCTCTGTCAACCTTATACCAACCTTAGACTCAAATCAGGCCCCTGGCCCTGCATCCTCTATGTCAACCTTATACCAACCTTAGACTCAAATCAGGCCCCTGGCCCTGCATCCTCTCTGTCAACCTTATACCAACCTTAGACTCAAATCAGGCCCCTGGCCCTGCATCCTCTATGTCAACCTTATACCAACCTTAGACTCAAATCAGGCCCCTGGCCCTGCATCCTCTCTGTCAACCTTATACCAACCTTAGACTCAAAGCACGCCCCTGGCCCTGCATCCTCTCTGTCAACCTTATACCAACCTTAGACTCAAATCAGGCCCCTGGCCCTGCATCCTCTATGTCAACCTTATTCCAACCTTAGACCTCAGATCAGTCCCCTGGCCCTGCATCCGCTCTGCCAACCTTATACCAACCTTAAACCTCAGATCAGGCCCCTAGCCCTGCATCCTCTATGTCAAACTTAGACCAACCTTAGACCTCAAATCAGGCCCCTGGTTCTGCATCCCCTAGGCCAACCTTATACCGCATATCAGGCCCCTGGCCCTGCATCCTCTCTGTTAACCTTATACCAACTTTAGACCTCAGATCAGTCCCCCTGGCTCTGCATCCACTCTGTCAACTTTATAACAAGGTGCTACAGCCCCATTAGACCCCAAGGAGCTCCTGTCTTTCTTTCAATCATTTACCAACATCACATATGAGACCAGAACCATGGCCCTGAAGCCTGTCAGCCTTATGCTCACATCACACCCCATCTGTACGAGCCCCCTTTATGTTCCCCCCATCACAGCTGCACACTGGGGGGGGGGGGCATATAAAGAAATAAATATATTTTAACCAAAAAAAGACCATTTAATACAGTAGATATAATACAGACTATTATATAGTATGCAATTATTCAAATGAAATAAGAATATGTATTGCACAGGTATTATGCAATGTGTGTGTGCATGAGCTAATGAATATATTATAAAGTTAAT
Source organism: Bombina bombina (assembly GCF_027579735.1). Lineage (NCBI taxonomy): Eukaryota > Metazoa > Chordata > Amphibia > Anura > Bombinatoridae > Bombina > Bombina bombina. The sequence continues at coordinate 164,322,217 of NC_069507.1, read as the reverse complement.
CTGTATGATAAAATTTGCAAGTGCCAAAAATAAACGCTTAGTTCTCTAAGCTCTCTAGACTAGCTCCTGGAAGTATTCCATCCTGTTTTAATGCACTACTTAGAATGCCTATAAACATAATAAAACATCATTATTAACTCGTTACAATTACATTTAAAAATGTTATTTTTATTTCATAATTCAGAAAGAACATTTTAAACAACTTTACAATGTCTTTGTTTTCTTCTTATCCTTTGTCGAAAAGCAGGGAAGTAAGCTCAGGAGTGTGCAGGTGTCTGCCGCACTATATGGCAGCAGCTATGCAACAATGTTATACATTAGCAAGAGCAATAGATAACAGCGCTACAGACATGTGCACGGTACCTACCTAGGTATCTCTTCAACAATGAACAACATGAGTACAAAGCAAATTTGATAATACAAATTGTATTCACTATCTAAATGATGAAAGAAAAATGTAGTCATGTCCCTTTAAAGGGAGACTCAAGTCAAAATTAAACAAGAATTCACAGAATAAGCGTGTATGCATTTGTGATTGGCTGATGGCTGTCACATGGTACATGTATGCATTTGCTAGACAGATTCCAATACAGGAAGTCCAATTATTAGAAAACAAAATAAAACTAATCACATGATTTCAAAATCTGGCTTAACAGATTCTGAGGAATGGCAGCTTTCATCTTTGAAAACAGGCACATTGCACAAACCTATGACCCAGTCATCCAGCCTTCAAAGTAGTTTTATCTGGGGACCTACTGACCCCTGCTACAACATCCAGCATTCACATGTATGCTGGGTTTACAGTGTTGCATGAAAATGTATTTTTGGCCATTCTTGTCTGCCGACTCAAATTTAATGCAATGGTATTTAATGTAAGTCAAGGTGTTATTTTTATATAATAGTATCAGTGACTTATTAGGAATACGCAAGTATATTTAGAACACAGTGATTTTTTAAATACTGTTTATAAAAGTCATATTCTGTGAATTTAGCAAAATGCATCATAATATTCACTACAGCTTGGTTTAGCAGGTATCACATATAGTGCCAACTGTCTAAATATGCTAATAAAGTACTTTCTGTTATCTGCATCAGTTTTCAATTAAAGTAAATAAAAAAACATGAATCACACAAATGTTTATATTAAAGGGACACTCAATCAAAATTAAACTTTCATTATTCAGACAGAACATGCCATCTTAAACAACTTTCCAATTTACTTCCATTAACAAAATGTGCACAGTCTTTTTATATTTAAACTTTTTGAGTCACCACCTCCTACTGAGCATGTGCAAGAATAAGTGTGTATGCATTTGTGAATGGCTGATGGCTGTCACATGGTACGTGTATGCATTTGTGAATGGCTGATCGCTGTCACATGGTACAGGGGGAGTGGAAAAAGACATAACTTTTAAAATTGTCAGAAAAAAAAATCTACTACTCATTTGAAGTTCAGACTAAGTGCTATTGCACTGTCTTGTTATCTTGCATTTGTTGATTATGCAAATCTACTGTGCTGGATGTTCCTTTAAAAGGGACATGAAACCCAAAATTTCTCTTTCATGATTCAGACAGAAAGTGTAATTTTAATCGTTCTATTTTACTTCTTATATCATTTTTAATTTGTTCTCTTTGTATCTATGATATGACATAAACTTAGGAGTGTGTATGTGTCTGGAACACTATATGGCAGCACTATTTCCTGTCATGTAGTGCTCCAGGCATCTACCTAGGTATCTCTTTTACAAAGAATATCATGAGAACAAAGCAAATTTGATAGTAGAAGTAAATTGGAATCTATTTTTTTTTTTTTAAATTGCATGCTCTGTCTGAATCACAAAATAATTGTTTGGGTTTCATCTCTCTTTAATCATTCTTCATGTGAAAAAGGGGCTTTCTGTAACTTTGAAAGTGAATGGGTTAACAGATATTATTGCAGGTCTTAAAGGGACACTGAACCCACATTTTTTCTTTCGTGATTCAGATAGAGCATGAAATTTTAAGCAACTTTCTAATTTACTCCTATTATCAAATTGTCTTTATTCTCTTGGTATCTTTATTTGAAATGCAAGAATGTAAGTTTAGATGCCGGCCCATTTTTGGTGAAAAACCTAGGTTGTCCTTGCTGAATGGTGGATAAATTCATCCACCAATCAAAAACTGCTGTCCAGAGGTCTGAACCAAGAAAAAAGCTTAGACGCCTTCTTTTTCAAATAAAGATAGCAAGAGAACGAAGAAAAATTGATAATAGGAGTAAATTAGAAAGTTGCTTAAAATTGCCTGCTCTATCTGAATCAATAAAGAAAAAAATTGGGTTCAGTGTCCCTTTAAGGTAGTTGTGTCAAGTAATTCCAAGTATAATTAGACTTGTCATCATCACTAATTATGTGACTATGCAAAACCCTGTCATAACACACAGAGCTTATTCACAGTACAGATTCAGTCATTTACTAGTGGATAGGCATTTATAGCACTGTGCAACAGAAGTGAAGGAGTTAAACTAAAAACGAATAGCAGCAGACACAGAACAGAGCCCTGTTTTACCCTGCAGGGACAGCAGAACATTTATCACCAAACAGCAGGGAATGTCTCAAAGACCATAAAAGATCCCAAGCATTGTATAAACAAGAGTCTCTCCTGTATTTCTGGGTACCAACAACAAGGCTTTTAGAATGCAAGATTCATCTAACTACTAACTTGCTGGATTATATATATGTAGATATACAGTTAACCCTTTAAGCTATCTAAAATATGTCATTTGTGCCCCCCTAAAAATTCTGACAGGCCTCTAAAACCTGATATTAATTTATTTGCCCCTTGCCTACAGGTATAAGCTGTATAAAATAGAATCTCACATACATTCTAGGGTTAAACAAATTCCAGAAAAGCAAGGGTCCCAAAATAGTTTTTTTGCAACAAAACATTATACTACATATATTTATGAGTATGCAACTTCCTTAGCTATTATTATGTTATTACATTTATTTACCTGTTTCTTTAACTTTCTGGAACTTAGGGTCGTGTATATATAATCTATACATTCAGGAACATCTCATATATTCCTTTAACCTCCTAATTTATTGAATCAAGAAATATAGATCCAGCAACCCGTGACTACTACAAAACATTTGCAAGCCTACTCCTTATTTAATTTGGCTCTAAAGTTTATCAACCCCTGACATACATAACCCATTATATTCTCTATACTGAAAAAACATATGTACGTAAATCTGTATACTTAACATATGAAGATATGCAGCAGGAAGCTATATCACAACATAAAATATGGAATTATTTATTTTGTGTGATATATATATATATATATATATATATATATATATATATATATATATATATATATATATATATATATATATATATTGTCCCAGTACCCCATACCACATTATGTCTTGTACGTTTTACTAGCTGTGTCCAGTGTTTCTGTTCAGTGTTTATATGTTGCTGCTGTTACTACGAGTGAGTGACTGTAACTCAAATTACTTCTGATCCCCAAGCACATACAATAAAAATAAATTCTCACTTTTCAGGGTCCAGTTCCAAAAGCATCGATAATCCTGTAATGCTTAGGAGAGTTTCCGTACCCAGACCCCGCCAGAGAGCAGTGTATCCCCAAGGAGCTTGCACTTTTCCAAGTTAGCCGTGGTGAGGGCTCTCATTGTCAGCCCGCAGTCAGACAGCTGTCCCAGATCACATCCACACTGAGCCGTAACGGACAACCCCCTTACTCCTCCCCATAGGCAGAAGTGCAGACACACCCGCTCCTGGGAAGCAGCTCTCCAATGGGGCTCAAAGGAGGGACTTACAGTCCAGGGGCCCTGGCAGGGGGTGTGTGAGAGCCGATATATGTCTGAATACTACACCAAGAATAAAACTGTTATTGCGCTTCAAAAACTAATATATCACTGATTCTATGTGGTCCAGTAAGGGGAAAATTAGATTATATATGAAATGTAAAACCAAAAAAGATATAAATTTAATGTTTTTTTAAACTAAAACAAATGTTAACATTAGTAGAAAATTCTGAGTGAAAATAAATTTGGTTAAAGTAACAAGAACACATTTTAGTATGAGGGTTATCATTCAATGTTACAAAAATATCTTAATTATGAAAATAATGGGGGAAAAATATTCTGATACCATGATTGTGAAGCTAAAATGTATTAAGAGAAAAATGTTTAATTCTGCTGACCTCACAACAATTTTAGAGCATATTTGCCTCACATATTTCTGACAACAATGCATTAATTTGTAGTAATAGTGTTCTCCCCAGAGCCTATTTAATGGGCACACCACCCAGATAAAGCTTAAAGGGACAGTAAAGTCATAATTAGACATTCATGATTTAAACAGAGAATACAATTTTAAACAACTTCCCAATGTACTTCTATTATTTAATTTGCTTCCTTCTCTTGTTATCCTTTTCTGAAAGATTTATCCAGGTAAGCTCAGGAGCAGCAAAGAACCTAGGTTCTAGCTGCTGATTAGTAGCTGCATATATATATATATATATATACTGATTGTCATTGGCTCACACATGTGTTCAGTTAGAAAACAGTAGTGCATTGCTGCTCCTTCAACAGATGATACCAAGAAAATTAAGCAAATTTGATAATAGAAATAAACTGGAACGTTGTCCTAAATCATGAAAGAAAATATTTGGTTTCATGTCCCTTTAAAGGGACAGTCAACTCCAAAATGTTTATTGTTTAAAAAGATAATCTCTTTATTACCCATGCCCTAGTTATGCATAGCCCACATGGTTATATTAATATACTTTTAACCTCTGTGATTACATTGTCTCTTAGCCTCTTTTGACAGCTCCCTGATCACATGACATTTTCTTTATTATCTAATGACTAGCATTTTTGCCAATTACTGCAGTGTCATCCACAACCCAAGGCTGTGAGCACAATGTTATCTATATGGCTCACATGAACTAGCAAGTTTCTTGTTGTGCAAAGATTATAAAAAAGCATGTGATAAGAGGCTGTCTGTAGTGGCTTAGAAACAGGCAGAAATTTAGAGGTTTAAAGTGAAAGTCAATCCTAGCGTTTTACAAAGTATACGATGCTTCATGTAGAAAGCTCCTTTATTTGTTTCAATCGATCGCCGTTCTTAGCTGCTACGGCAGCCCATGGCTAAAAAAAATGTTTGCTAATAGGTGACGTTTTCACCTCTTAGCCAATAGTCGTGCGGTAAATCCGGCTTGGCGCCCATGGGAACCGGATTTACTGCACGGCTATTGGCTAAGAGGTAAAAACGTCACCTCTTAGCAAAAAAATGTTTTAGCCGTGAGCTGCCGTAGCAGCTAAGAATGGCGATCGATTGAAACAAATAAAGGAGCTTTCTACATGAAGTATCTTATACTATATTAAAGTCCCCTTTATTTGTTTCAATAGTCAATCCTAGCATTTGCAAACCGCTAGTATTGACTTTCACTTTAAATGTTATAAAGTAAATTAATATGACAATGTTGGTTTCGCAAAGCTGGGGAACGGGTAGTAAAGGCCTTATCTATCTATTTAAACAATAACAATTTTGGTGTTGACCGTCCATTTAAGCCAATATTACACTAAAATTAGAGTTATTTTTTAATGTTTGTTGCCCAAATTATTGATAAATTTATTTATGCTGTTATGCAATTAATTTGTGCTTTAATTAGCTTAAAGGGACAGTCTAGGCCAAAATAAACTTTCATGATTCAGATAGAGCATGTAATTTTAAACAATTTTCCAATTTACTGCTATCACCAATTTTGCTTTGTTCTCTTGGTATTCTTAGTTGAAAGCTTAACTTAGGAGGTTCATATGCTAATTTCTTAGACCTTGAAGCCCACCTCTTTCAGATTGCATTTTAACAGTTTTTCACCACTAGAGGGTGTTAGTTCACGTATTTCATATAGATAACACTGTGCTCGTGCACGTGAAGTTATCTGTGAGCAGGCACTGATTGGCTAGACTGCAAGTCTGTCAAAAGAACTGAAAAAAGGGGCAGTTTGCAGAGGCTTAGATACAAGATAATCACAGAGGTTAAAATTATATTATTATAACTGTGTTGGTTATGCAAAACTGGGGAATGGGCAATAAAGGGATTATCTATCTTTTAAAACAATAAAAATTCTGGTGTAGACTGTCCCTTTAAAGTGAAAGTAAATTTTTCCACATTGCCACATATCATTATAATCTATAGCACTAATATAACATTTTCTCTTTGCTTGTTTTTTATTTTCTTCAATCTAATAGTTTATATTTTTATATTTTATTTCCCTGCCATTCTGTCCGTTGCTCCTCCCACCCTCCTCTTCCTGTATTTTGTATTCATTACGTATAGAGCGGTCACACCCGCTCTATACGTCGGCTAAAAGCTTGTTCACGATATATGCATCTATTGTGCATGCGCTAATCGGAATGATTTTGTTTTAAATATTATTCATATGTGAAAATGAGGGCAGTATAAATATTTAAAATATAGAGCACTGATTTAAAATATTATATTAATAACTTACTATCGGTTATTTCTTTTGAACTCGGAGCAGCCCTCTAAGACGCTGAGAATCTTGGCAAGAAATGATCATCAAGTATGCGCATGCACGAATTGTGAACGCGCGACAGGCATAACCTTGTTTATATTGCACTCGGCGCATGAGCATTGGCTGCGAGCAGGCTGTGACGTAGCTTTCTGGCAGATCGGCCAGAAAGTCAATCGGTCTATTGAAAAAACGTGACCAGGAAGTAAATTGACGCATCACCAACGGGCTGAATAGAAGATTAAAAAAATATCCATTTAAATGCGGCGAAAACGGTATTTATGTAATGCAAAAAAAAAAAGTCATGAATGAAAGTGTTATTGTTTTGTCAGTAATTATGTAAATCTGCAGAGTAGAAGCACTAAGTTTACTTTTACTTTAAGTAACATTTATAAATAATAGAAAATGTTATAATATTATTACTATTATCGTTTATTTGTAGAGTGCCAACAGATTCCGCAGCGCTAATATTGCAAAGTATTGCACCTCCCCCACGCAACTACTTCATAAAGCTGGCAAAAAAAATTTTGGAAAATTAATAAATAATCAACATTAATAAACATTAATAAATACAAATCAAGAGTGGGAAGACACCATGCCAAACAAACTACTTCTCAAAAGTTAAAGGGACACTGAACCCAAATTTTTTCTTTCGTGATTCAGATAGAGCATGACATTTTAAGCAACTTTCTTATTTACTCCTATTATCAAATGTTCTTCATTCTCTTGGTATCTTTATTTGAAATGCAAGAATGTAAGTTTAGATGCCAGCCCATTTTTGGTGAACAACCTGGGTTGTCCTTGCTGATTGGTGGATAAATTCATCCACCAATAAAAAAGTGCTGTCCAGAGTACTGAACCTAAAAAAAGCTTAGATGTCTTCTTTTTCAAATAAAGATACCAAGAGAACGAAGAAAAAATTGTTAATAGGAGTAAATTAGAAAGTTGCTTAAAATTGCATGCTCTATCTGAATCACTAAAGAAAACAATTGGGTTCAGTGTCCCTTTAAAAAAAAGTTAAAAAAAAAAAAAAGGCAGAGGCCTAGTTTGTATTTAGGCCAACATATGCCCCTACATCCAATTACCCACAATCCAACACTTTTTGTGTCAATAAGTCATACTATTAACATATATTAATATAAATCAAAGGTAAACATGGATGGTGAATTATACTAGATAAATCAATAATCAATGCTATATATTGATTTTAGTATTTTAATGAATATTAGATGCAGGCTTGTGATTATATATGACTTCATGCAATGTTATTTAAAGGGACATTCAAGTGAAAAATAATAAGTCAGATTTTCTTAGAAAACTTTATTTTTAACAAATTTTATTTCAACACGTATTCCGCTCTGTCCTCCTGGAACACCCCATTTTTTTTCCAAGGTGAAGATACTGCCAGTGATTGGAGTTTACGCATGTATGCCTGTTCCTATTGACTCACCAGCTGAATACTCATCTGGAGTGGCACAGGAACACAACTTTGTCTAAATGTTTAACCCTTTAACAGGAATTAAATGAATAAATTAATTTGTTTAAAAATAAAAAGTTATACGCCAATAGATACATTTATTTTTTACAATAGCAGGTCCCTTTAATTGTGTGCTTACGCAGATGTCTAAATAACCTCTTCAATAATTAAAACCATAAAACATGCCACAACATTTGGTTCACCTTTTGGTGAACCTGCCGATTGCAAATAAAAATGAAAATATAACTTTATTTCCGTGCTTTAAGTAATCTTGTCCTTCAAGATATTAAAAAGAAAACCTTCCATAAAAAATATTATAAGCAATTCTTAGCTGTTGAACTATTAGCTGCAATATTTGAAATATTTTCATTTTCTTTAAAAAGCTCTGAGGCCAACACTTAAGAATAGGCTTACCATCATTTTTGGAGGTGAAACTGGGACCAGCTGGTGCGGTGCCAGTGGGGGTTGTGGTCAGGGGCATGGTCAAGGGGGCGTGGCGATTTCAGGTCCTTTTAAAGTAGTAGCTTTTATGTGTGTAATGTTTTGTGGATACTCTACCCTTCCTCAGTCTGACAACAAGTGCATCATACAGTTTAAATAGACCATAACATCACCCCCTAGTAAAAAAGGCACCATTACGTTGTCATGGCAACCCATACACAACATGAGCAAATAAATCATTCAGCTAAAGTTCAGATTCTAAATAATGCCAAACATCGAGCATAATGATCAATTTAAAGGGAAGGTAAACTTGAACCTATTAAACTTTTTCCCCTGCAAATACTAATAAAATAAATGGGAGTTTAAGTCATCAAAAATTTAGAATCGATATATTTTAAGCTTTATTACCGTTTCTTGATCCGATTCTGAACAAATGTAAAACATCCCGTTTTTTTTTTTTTTTCTTCTTCATAAGGCCGGTCACGTTTTTAGAGTATCCAATTGAAACACTGGCTGTTAGGCGGCCGTCATATTACGTCACCGCCTTATTGTTCGAAATGCGCATGAGTGGCCGTCACTTCCTTTACTTTCTTGACAACGCTCGTTCCAGTTTAGCGCATGCGCTTTTTTGTATTTATAAGGCGACGTCCTGTGTATCTGTTTGTTTCTGTCACGCAGGCGCAAATCGAATCTTCGGTGAATGCTGCGCATGCACAAGTGAGCTGTCATTCGTGAACGCGCTTTTGAAGTACATACAGAGCAGGTGGGACCGCTCTGTACGTAATATAGTCAAAACTCCGGAAATGAAAGGAGGGAGGAGCGAAGAACGGCAGAGAGAGTAAATATAAAGTTTATAAACTAATATAATATATACTTTTTGGAAAAAAAAACTTAGCGATCAGGTTATATACTAGATGTATAATAGAATACAGGATAGAAACTCGCAAAACTTGACCTTCACTTTAATAAAATTGTGAAAAACGTATACATCACACAATTTAATATCTGCAGTGTTTTATGTGTCTAATTAAGGAACAGAGCCAAATACTGATAAGGCATAAATACAACATTGAATGAAATAAGTAAAAAAGAAACACGTAAGTACCTGCTAAAGCTGTTTAAGAGGCTACGCTATACCATAATGCAGGAAGATTACAGCCAAAATGCTAGCATGAAGTAAAGCAAGATCCACACCAAAAATCCTGCCTGTCTGCACTTCCTGGTCATATCCACATGATTCCCCTAAAGGTATATCATCGGTGATGTCACCAGCAGTCGGGGGTGTTAAATTCTACAAAATTAAAAAACCCTACGCTGCTCACTCAGTCTGTATTACTAAATGTAAACTTTGAAGGACACGAACGTTGAGCTAAGCAGGGCTGTATGTAACAAAGTACCAGCATCTAATTATGCTGGAAAGACACAGTCCAGTCATTTTGAATAAAGTGTTCCGGTTTTAGAAGGTCTGAAACCCGGACACATGATTTGAAACCCAGAGGTGGCAACCCTACAGAATGAACAACCGGGTGGGACACGGGGACAGCGCCTCCAAACAGGGACAATCCCAGTAAAAGTGGGACTTCTGGTAAGCCTACTTAAGAACATTTTCTTGTTTGCTGTTCATATCCTGTATGTTTTCTATCACTATCTGGAAATGGCCATTCTGGTTACATTTTACATTACAAATGTGTAAACAACAATTATAAAAAAAGTAAAGTAGTAAAAAAAAAATATATACACCTATTTTACATTACAGAATCTCAAACTGGAACCCAGAATGTACTTTGTGTGTCTGTGTATATAGCTCACATTCGTACACATTTTTATGAGACTTGGTTTATTTTTGGTTTTCAGTTTTTCTCAAATCTGTTAATTACATTGATGGGCTGTATAATCATTGGTTTAGTATGCACCATATTTGTTTATTTGTAATCACCATGACAACAGTCAGTTTGGGCACAATTGTTCACAAGGGGAGGAGTCTGTTATGCTTTAAATGTTATGCTTTAAATGTCACCTATACAATAAAAAAACTTTTGCCTGTTGTGAAATCCAGTGAGTGCGCTCATCTCTTTTGTGTGTGTGTATATATATACAGTTCAGAAAAGAGCACTCTCACCTTAATAGCAACTGCCAGGGTGCCAACGGTTAAGTATATCAAGTAGAAGAAGGCATTCTCTGGTCTTTTCAAGTGTACTTTATTGGAAAAAGTGTGATGTTTCGGGGGGACACTGATGGGAAGGGACACATCACGCTTTTTCCAATAAAGTACACTTGAAAAGGCCAGAGAGTGCCTTCTTCTACTTTATATATATATATATATATACTGTATATATATATATATATGTAGCCCTCAGTTTACGCCGGGGTTAGGTTCCAGAAGGAAAGGCTGTAAATCGAAACCGTTGTAAATTGAAACCCAGTTTATAATGTAAGTCAATGGGAAGTGAGGGAGATAGGTTCCAGGCCCCTCTCAAAATTGTCATAAGTAACACCTAATACATTATTTTTAAAGCTTTGAAATGAAGACTTTAAATGCTAAACAGCATTATAAACGTAATAAAATAATCACACAACACAGAATATATAATTAAACTAAGTTAAATGAACAAAAACATTTGCTAAACAGCATTATAAACCTAATAAAATAATCACACAACACAGACTTCACTTCTTCAGTTCTTTCTATGCATTCCAAACAGGACTGATTTATAGACAGGAAGATCTTGTTCCTTTGAAATCTGCTCAATAGCTCAGGTCTGGTTAAACTGATTAATTTCAGCTTGCTTGGCTTTGCTGCAACACAAGCGGACATCTCCACCTACTGGCTATTTTAATAAATGCACTGCTTCTCAATGCTTTTCAATAGCAGTCACATGACTGGAAAAAAAGGTTGTTATTCTGAAACGGTGTAAATTGAACCGTTGTAAAACGAGGGCCACCTGTATATATATATATATATATATATATATATTTATATTGTGTGTATAAATATATATATATATAAATATGTAAATTGTGTATCTATATCTATCTATCTATCTATCTATCTATCTATCTATCTATCTATCTATCTATCTATCTATCTATCTATCTATCTATCTATATATATATATATACACTATATGGTTATAAAAAAACACTTCTAAAGTAAAGAATTCTTGAGAAATGTTTTTTTTACAAGGGAAACCTATTTAAAAATAATATGTTACATAATGTCCACAAGGGAATCAGAGTTTATGAGTGTGTTATACCGAAGGAAGGATTATGAGCTAAAGATTAAATGGTTTATGGATGACAAGCCAGACACAATATTATCATGGACGAAAAGGAAATTACAAAATCTTCAGAGTGCAGAAAAAGGTAATACAAATATATTGCATCTTTAATCACGCATTCTTTAAATGACATCCAAATATTATGCACCTGGTGAGAAACTTTAAAAAAAAAAATATATGTAATATCTGGACACAATTTTTGGCACAGCCAGATGGATATTTATTTATTCAAGAGATAAGACTGTACACTTTATTAATCTAGTGTTGGTTAATTAAGCTATTTACATGATAAAGATAAAGCATTATGAAAGGTGACAGAATTCTGTACTTACAGTACCTCTTCGGCTACCATAGACAGCTACAGTGCACCAAAGGTTTACAATTTATCTGCCCAAGTACATAATAACAGGATCTAGTTACTATCGTTCTGTATATACATTATATTAGTAAAAACCTAGGCAAAAAACTCCAGCTTAAAGGACCAGTAAATACAGTACAACTGTATAAGCAACAAATGTATGATTAAAAAGACGATGCAAAAGCACTCCTCTGTATCATGTGACAGCTATCAGCCAATAACAAACGTATATACATGTTGCACATGGTCAGTGCAGTAAATTGGAAAGTTGTTTAAAACTGCATGCTCTTTCTCAATCATGAAACTATAATTTTGACTTTAACCCCTTAAAGACCAAGGACGTACGCCACACGTCCTCAAAAAAAATACAGTTAATGACTGAGGACGTGTGGCGTACGTCCTTGGTCTGGAAAGCAGCTGGAAGCGATCCTGCTCGCTTCCAGCTGCTTTCCGGTTATTGCAGTGATGCCTCAACATCGAGGCATCCTGCAATAACCCCCCTTGGCCATCCGATGCAGAGAGAGCCACTCTGTGGCCCTCTCTGTAAAGGACATCGATGGCCGGTTTCGTTGGTGGGTGGGAGCCAGTCTGGGAGGCTGGTGGGCGGCCATCGATGGGCCGTATGATGTGGAGGGGGGCGGTATCGTGGGCGGGAACGCAGGGTGCGCGCGCGTGTGCACGCGTGTGCACGAGGGCGCAGGCGCGCGCGGGGGTAGAAAGCGGGTGGGAACCGCTACACTACAGAAAAATGATGGGAGAAAAGTGGCAGTGATTGCCAAATATATTTAAATATATGTAGATCTGAGAGATCTGGGAGGGGTGGTGGGTTGGTCTTTTGGGGGGGGCAAGCTACACTACAGAAAATTATTTAAAAACAAATAATAAAAACATGTTTTACTATAAACTGGGTACTGGCAGACAGCTGCCAGTACCAAAGATGGCTACTAATAAGTTAGAGGGTGATGGGTAAAGAGCTGTTTGGGGGGTATCAGGGAGGTTGGGGGCTAAGGGGGGATCCTCCAGAGCAGCATATGTAAATATGCCTTTTTTTTTATTTATTTTTTATCAAGGATAGCTTTTTTTTTTAGTACTGGCAGACTTTCTGCCAGTACTTAACATGGCGGGGACAATTGTGGGGTGGGGGAGGGAAGAGAGCTGTTTGGGAGGGATCAGGGGGTGTAATGTGTCAGGTGGGAGGCTTATCTCTACACTAAAGCTAAAATTAACCCTGCAAGCTCCCTACATGCTACCTAATTAACCCCTTCACTGCTAGCCATAATACACGTGTGATGCGCAGCGGCATTTAGCGGCCTTCTAATTACCAAAAAGCAACGCCAAAGCCATGTATGTCTGCTATTTCTCAACAAAGGGGATCCCAGAGAAGCATTTACAACCATTTGTGCCATAATTGCACAAGCTGTTTGTAAATGATTTCAGTGAGAAACCTAAAATTGTGAAAAATTGTACTTTTTTTTTTATTTAATCGCATTTGGCGTTGAAATGGTGGCATGAAATATACCAAAATGGGCCTAGATCAATACTTAGGGTTGTCTACTACACTACAATAAAGCTAAAATTAACCCTACAAGCTCCCTACATGCTCCCTAATTAACCCCTTCATTGCTGGGCATAATACACGTGTGGTGCGCAGTGGCATTTAGCGGCCTTCTAATTACCAAAAAGCAACACCAAATCCATATATGTCTGCTATTTATGAAAAAAGGGGATTCCAGAGAAGCATTTACAACCATTTGTGCCATAATTGCACGAGCTGTTTGTAAATAAATTCAGTGAGAAACCTAAAGTTTGTAACAAAATGTGTGAAAAAGTGAACAATTTTTTTTATTTGATCGCATTTGGCGGTGAAATGGTGGCATGAAATATACCAAAATGGGCCTAGATCAATACTTTGGGATGTCTTCTAAAAAAATATATATACATGTCAAGGGATATTCAGGGATTCCTGGAAGATATCTGTGTTCCAATGTAACTAGCGCTAAGTTTGAAAAAAAGTGGTTTGGAAATAGCAAAGTGCTTCTTGTATTTATTGCCCTATAACTTGCAAAAAAAAGCAAAGAACATGTAAACATTGGGTATTTCTAAACTCAGGACAAAATTTGGAAACTATTTAGCATGAGTGTTTTTTGGTGGTTGCAGATGTGTAACAGATTTTGGGGGTCAAAGTTAGAAAAAGTGTGTTTTTTTCCATTTTTTCCTCATATTTTATATTTTTTTATAGTAAATTATAAGATATGATGAAAATAATGGTATCTTTAGAAAGTCCATTTAATGGCGAGAAAAACGGTATATAATATGTGTGGGTACAATAAATGAGTAAGAGTAAAATTACAGCTAAACACAAACACTGCAGAAATGTAAAAATAGCCTTGGTCCCAAACGGTCAGAAAATGGAAAAGTGCTGTGGTCATTAAGGGGTTAAAGTGTCAGTAAACATTAAAAATAATGTTATATAATTCTGCACATAGTGCAGAATTATATAACATTATATTAGCGCAATCTTTATAAAACAAAATTTCCCCTTTCAATTTAAAAAAAAACCTGGAGCGAGCTGCACTTAGTGCTATGGCGCGGTCGGGCTGGGCTGTGACTATACAGCTGACCCGATGCGCTGTTTGAAAAAAACAGACCCGCTCAGCAGATCACAGAGAGCGGGTCTGTAAAACAGCAGGTTTTTTTTTAAATTCAAAGGGGAATTTAAAGAGAGACATTGTGCTGTAACATTTTCTCCCTTTTAATGATTCCCCAATGACACATTTTACCTGCTGTAGTGTATTAAATTGTTTTCAAATACTTTAATTTGCCATTTGAAAGCAGCAGCGAAAATTAGTGGTAGGTGGAAGAGAAAGACCAACCCATTTATAAAGTGTTCATTGAGCTGCTTGGCTGAGTACATTGTCCCTTTAAAGGGCATGTCATTTTAAGAGTATCGACCGTAGGCAACTGTGGGCTACATTAAGAGTGGAGTGCAATATTGAGCTTACGTGAGTGCATTATTTGTTTTCTACTCAGTAATATCAGCGCATGTAAATGTGTGCTGGTATTGCAAGTGCGGCGCAATGCGAATGCGACCTTGTGTTCGCATTGCCGAAAGCCAAGCGCACTTCCATAGGCTTCAATGCGAGCCTCGTAAACATGCTGTCAGTCACATCAAACCACCTAGCACAGCGCAGGGGGCAATTCATGCAGCATTGGGCAGCAATAAATAAATATATATGTATATGTATAAGTTTATGTGCTGTTTAAACCCCTTATAACTGCTTCATGCAGTTTTTTTTTAAATAAAAATGCTCATCTTTATTTTAAATGTACTGACCTCTTTATTTTGGGGGCATTTACAGATTTTTTTTTATTTCTAACCAGAGGTCTGACCTCTGGTTAATTGCGCTTAGCTTGTGGTCACATTAACTAGACACTTGTAATGGCTGGTTATTTAACGTGCGCCCACAATTGGCCGACTTTGCCCCTTTACAGGCGCACATTAAGATAGAGCTCCACTCGTATTCTGGCCCTGTGTAGGTTAAACACACAGTATAAATAGAGACTCAGAATCCTAAAAGGAATCAGACAAAGAGTAATAGGAGGTGCCCCTTCAAATAAAAAAATATATATAATAGTTAAGTTAATCACATACAATTCACGAAAAAGTACAAAATTAGATTAGCATTATCACAATAAAGGTCCAGATTTTAAAATATACATTAAATTCTCTAAACAAACGTAATCGTCCTGCCAGGCAGCTCTTTGTGGGAGGTGTTAGCCCACATTCTTCGCAGTCATCCAGTAGACTGAGGCCACATATACACTGGGACGGGAGTAAATGTCACTTCTTCTCTGGCCTCGATATTGCATTAAAAGTCGTTCATCAGCAAGGGTGTAAAGTAAAATAATTGCAATGCGTTTCTCAGCCAGACAAGGGCTGTTTCATCAGGCTTATCTTATAAGGGCTTCTACAGGAAGGCAAACTGGCAAAGTATCAATTTTCCTTTGAAGTGTTGCTAGGAGACATCTAATACAGCTCTAATAAGTTTTTGTCCATGTTTAGTAGAGGACTTTTGCTGCAAAAAATATGTGACAATAGAACCTAAATTCTTTAATGTATGCACTGTTATCTAGCTACAGGCAGGGGCTACACTGAGAATTTCTAAGTGCTAATTTAGGAGTAGATTACAAGTGGAGCACTAGCAATTAGCGCTCATAAAATGAACCAGAGATCAGATCTCCTAAAATTGCCCCCAAAATTACGAATAGTGTTGCTTTATTAAATATATATATATATATATATATATATATATATATATATATATATATATATATATGAGCATCTTTAATTTTATTAATCTTTAATTTTATTAAGAAAAACTGCACAATGCAGTTTTATGGTGTTAAAGTTGGCAGGTGTGGGTTGTTAGAAAAAAAACGGCACTGAAAAGTGCCTTTACATTGCGGTTTATGGGAACTGTGTGTCCTCAATAAATATATCAATAAATATATATGTATATGCTTATAGACAATTATATTTATGTGTTAATATGTGTATATACACATATAAACACATAAATATATATGTATATAATCATATACTTATATATTTAAATTTGCTGCCTATCGCTGCGTGACTTACCCCGTTTGCTGCGCTATGTTCTCATGTTGTGTCTGCTGACAGGTGGCTACGCACATATGCCTCTTGTCTTTGTAGAATAGCCTAACCACCTCAATAGCACTACATGGAACTAGGATTTTGGAATGTGTATGTCATTCAATGCGGGCTATGGTTGAGACGTGGGTGTTAGTCACCTGCTGTGTTCTGCTGGTGAGGGCCAATACTTGTGGCTCCGGAGTGGGCCTTTACTTATGTATTTATTAAACCCTTTGCGGGGGTTAAACTGTTATCTATTGCCAATAATGTAAACATTACATATCCCCTTAAACACATTTTATGGTCTAGAAGAAGACAGCATTTTCACCCTATGGTTTGTCTACCAACAACACAAATATAAAGGAACACCAGATAGGTCAACATTTCCTTAAAGTTAAATCAATAAAAATAATGGCAATTTTATATATATATATATACTGTAACAATTTAAATTTACAAAGTAACCATATGTGTTTTGAACAAGGCCTATGAATTAGCATGTGTCGGTCAGTACATATCACATAGTGATACAAAAGGCCCCAAAACGATTAGAAATGTCTAATATATTCATGAAGGCTGAAGCATTCTATTTTATTAGTGCCAGGCAGTTTCCAGTAATTGGAACAGGTCACAATTGTCCTGCATGTCACAGTGACACAATTGCTCTGCATTTATTAACAAAATTCCTCTGTCCGATTCCCTGCTGAGAAGCAAAGTTCCTTTTTTTTAATTTTTTTTTTATTGTGAAAACTATAAAGAAGTACCATACATGACACAAGTCTAGTTCTTTACAGGGTATAAAACTCACAATTAATTAATCCCTGCTCCATGTCTTACTTTAATTGACTGCACGGCAGACTGATTCCACAGTTCTAGCATGATTTTTCTCCTTTTCCATTTGCTTAAGATGTCTTTGTAATCCTTTAAAACTTTTTTATAGATGTCTTTTTTTACCTGACTGACAGTTTTGTCCAACTGAGGTTGCTTTCCATAAAAAATACCTGACAACTAACAGTTCAGAGTTCTAGATACCTCAAATAAAACCCCATGTCTGCTACATAACCACATAAAACCTTAGACCAGACCCTAGGCCCTGCATCCCTTCTATAAGACATTAGGTCAGCCCACTGTGGCTGCAGCCATTTAGTCAGATAAATACCCACAACAGACCTTAGACCAGATCACAGGCCCTGCAGCTCTTCTATCAGACATTAGGTCAGCCCACTATGCCTGCAGCCATTTAGTCAGATATATACTCACATCAGACCTTAGGTCAGATCCCATCCCTGGCTCTGCAGCTTCTCTATGAAACTGTAATACTCAGGGGAAACTCCACTATCAGACCGAACTCGGCCAGTAGTCTTCTTATCCCGGCGTTGAGCCGGAATGATAGGGAATATCCTAGAGCAGAGAACGTTTATAAGATAAAGTAAGCGGCATTTACCACTGGCAGGATGGTCTTTGGCGGCAACAGGCAGGGAATTAGAGAAAGGCAGGCAGAGTTTGGCAAAGGTAAAGCAGTCCAAAGGCAAACCCCTAGAATGGTCAGGCAGGCAGGGTTTGGCAGAGGTAAAGCAGTCCAAGGGTAAACCACTAGAATGTTCAGGCAGGCAGGGTTTGGCAACGGTAAAGCAGTCTAAGGGTGAACCACTAGAAGGGTCAGGCAGGCAGGGTTTGGCAACAGAGAGGCAATGCAGGACCATAGGGGTTAAACAAGCAGAGAGGTCAGACAGGCAGAGTTCGGCAGCGGTATACCAATCCAGCAATTTAGGGGTTAACAGGCAGAGTAGTTAGACTAGCAGAGTTCAGCAGCGGTATATCAATCCAGCAATTTGTGGGTTAACAGGCAGAGCAGTCAGACAAGCAGAGTTCAGTAGCGGTATATCAATCCAGCAATTTAGTGGTTAACAGGCAGAGTAGGCAGGCAAGCAGAGTTCAGCAACAATAAGGCAATCAGAGTACAAACGATCTATCACACCCAGGAGCACACAAAGTAACTCCTATACTTGGGCAATGATAGATCGATTTGAAAAGACTTACATAGGCGCAGGATTCGCGCCACAGGTGTCAGGACCGGCATTAGAGAGAGAGGAGCGTGCGGCGATGACCCGACACAGCCCCTGGCAACGAGCAGGGAAGGAGACGCTGCGCCCCTAGCAACAACTAGAGCGGCACCGTGTGACATAGCCCCCCTCTCAAGGGTTCCCTCCGGGAACCAGAGTTGGCCTCAAAAGGATGAGCAGCATGGAATTTGGAGACCAAAGATGGAGCATGCACATCACGGGCAGGAACCCAGGAACAATCTGCCACAGAGTAACCCTTCCAATGTATCAGATACTGCAGTTGTCTGCGCCTGTATCTGGAGTCCAGGATCTTAGCTACCTCATATTCAGGATCACCACAGACTAGGAGCAGAGGAGGAGGAGCTTGGAGCCGGGTATATCTATTCCTGATATAGGCTTGAGTAGTGAGATATGGAGGACTGGGTGTATGCGCAGGGTTTTGGACAGACCACTTTGTAGGCAACAGGAGACAGTCTTTTCAGGACTTTGTAAGGACCGATAAACCTAGGCCTCAATTTGTGACTGGGCTGACGTAGGCAAATATGTTGAGTAGAGACCCAAACACATTCACCTACTGAGATGGCACGTACAGAAGCTCTATGACGATCAGCAAACTTTTTATGTCTAGAGACAGGTGAACGTAGCTGAGAGCAAATACGTTGCCAATGAGTGGTGAGTTCCGTAATGTGTCGGTCTGCAGCAGGAACCCCAGTGGACTGAGCAGAAAGTGGGAAGACACGAGGTTGATACCTTGCTGTGGTTTGAAATGGAGAACATTGAAGAGAAGACTGCCAATGAGTGTTTCTTGCCAGCTCAGCTAGGGGTAATAACTCAGACCAGTTGGTATGGCGAGCATTGACAAAGGCTCTAAGGTAGGCTTCAAGATCCTGGTTTACTCTCTCAGTTAGTCCATTGGGTTGAGGATGGTAGCCAGAGGACAAGGAAACAGTGGTTCCAATCAACTTACAAAAGGCTCTCCAAAAGGTAGAGATGAACTGGTCAGAGATGGACCTCTGTCGGAAACAATATTCACAGGAATGCCATGAAGTCGTACCACATACAAGAGAAAAGGAGACGATAGTTCTTGGGCCAAAGGCAGTTGTGCAGGCTTTCACATAATCCTGAGCGTTAGACTTCATAGTAGTTGTGCAGGCTTTCACATAATCCTGAGCGTCAGACTTCATAGTAGGCTACCATACGTGTTGGGAAAGACGCTTAAAAGTCCTAGCTAAACCAAGATGTCCTGAGAGTTTACTATCATGAGCCCAGGACAGTACAGGAGTACGTTGGTTCAGAGGTAAAAAAAGATATCGGAAGCCATGGGAGCTTCAGCGGGTTTACTAGGCTGGGAACGTTGCAGTTTTTGAAGAAGGGTGGTATTCAGTTGAGCTACCACACAGGAGGGAGGTATGATGTGTTCAATAGGAGCTTCAGAGGAAGCACTTGAGTGGGGGAATTGATGGGAAAGGGCATCTGCCTTCTTGTTCTTAGTCCCCGGAAGATAAGAGACCACAAAGTTAAAACGGGAAAAGAACAAGGCCCACCTGGCCTGTCGAGGATTGAGTCGATGAGCAGTCTCTAGGTAGATTCTTGTGGTCGGTGAGAATCTGAATGGGATTGGCGGTGCTCTCTAACCAATGATGCCATTCAGTCAAGGCCATCTTAATGGCTAAGAGTTCATGATTACCCACATCGTAATTTCTCTCTGCAGGAGTAAAGCGTTTAGAGGAAAAGGCTACAGGGTGTGATTTGGAAGTCAAAGGATCCCTTTGGGTAAGAACTGCTCCAGTCCCTATCTCGGAGGCATCAACCTCTAAAGTGAACTGTAGGTCAGGATCAGGATGGCGGAGCACAGGAGCAGAACAGAAGGCCTTTTTCAGATGAGAGAAGGCAGTTATGGCTTCAGGAGGCCAATGTTTACAGTCCTTGTTCCGTTTTGTCAATTCAGTGAGTGGAGCGACTGTTTGAGAAAAGTTCTTTATAAACTTGCGGTAATAATTGGAAAACCCCAAGAATCTCTGTAGTACCTTTAATGAAGTAGGTTGAGGCCATTCTAAAACTGCCAAAGAATTGTCTCTGAGACGTTGAAGTACCTGTCTCACGTGCTTATGATGCTCCTTCAGAGTGGAAGAGAAAACAAGGATGTCATCCAGATAGATGATGACAGTGCGGTTGAGGAGGTCACTGGAGACATCGTTGACAAATGCCTGGAAGACTGCAGGGGCGTTACACAGCCCAAAGGGCATTACAAGGTATTCATAATGCCCTGATCTTGTGTTGAAGGCGGTCTTCCATTTGTGGCCTGGAAAGATACGAATCAGGTTATATGCCCCACGTAAGCCCAGCTTGGTGAAGAAGCGAGCGTCCTGTAGTAAATCATACAGTTCGGTGATGAATAGGATAGCGATTCTTGATAGTTGTGTTGTTCAAGGCCCTGAAGTCAATGCAGGGTCTGTGCCCACCATCCTTTTTACTGCCGAAAAAGAAGCCTGCCCCAGCAGGAGAGGAGGAAGTGTGAATGAAACCTTTTGCTAGGTTCTCTTGGATGTACTCCTCCATGGATTTGGTTTCAGCTTTGGAGAGTGGATAAGTCCTCCCTTTAGGAAGTGGGGCTCCTGGAAAGAGGTCGATTTTGCAGTCATAAGGATAGTGGGGTGGCAGCACTTTGGCTGCTTTTTTCTCAAACACATCTGTGCATATACTGAGGGAAGGTTTGGAGGAGTCTGTATACTAGGGCTATGGGAATACGGAGCAGAGAAGTGACTTTAGCAAGGCAGGAGTGGAAACATTAGGTACCCCAGGAGGCCAGTTGTCCTTCAGCCCAGTCAAACTGTGGATTGTGTATCTGAAGCCAAGAGAGACCAAGGATGACAAGCTGTGCTGGGGAATGAATGACCTCGAACTGCAGCTGTTTGGTATGAAGGACTCCCACAGTCAGGGTCAGGGGTGCTGACTCAAAATGGATCAACCCTGAACCAAGGGGGGGCCATCCAGAGTAGTTATTTTGAGACAATGTCTTTTTTGCAAAAGAGACAAACCAGCTTAGATCATGAAACGGTGACCCAGGAAGTTTCCAGCTGCCCCTGAATCAATGAAGGCTTGAGTGTGGACAGTATTCTGAAGGAAGGTAAGGGTAACAGGTACCAGGATCCGAGAGGAGTGAGGGGATTTAGTAGAGATCATGCTTAGAGGTACCCCAGTGTTATCCCCTAAGCATTGGCTTTTCCCGGCCGAATGTCACAGTCCTTTAGCTGGTGGGTGTTAGATCCACAATAAAAGCATAGTCTCAATCTCCTTCTTCTCTGTCTTTCAGAATCTGAAGGTTTAAAGGAGGAGAGATCCATGGGTTCCTCTACCGAGGTAACTGGAGCTGCTGAAGGGGTAGAGGATACTGCTATAATCGGATGAATAGGAGGACGGGAGGGAAGGACCCTCCTTATTCTGTCTCTCTCGGCTTGTCTCTCCTGAAAGCGAGAGTCCAGACTGATACAAAGCATTATAAAGTCATCCAAAGAAGAAGCAACATCACGATAAGTGAGTTCATCTTTGATGTGTTCATGCAGACCTCTCCCAAAGGCTGCCTTGAGAGCACTGCCATCCCAAGTGGTTTCAAGTGCCAAGATGCAAAACTCGATGGCGAATTGTGCCACAGTTCTATTACCCTGGTGGAGGTCCAGGAGAGAAAATTCTGCTGCAGAGGTACGGCCAGAAGTCCCAAACACAGAAGATAATGCAGAAATGAAAGCATTAGCATCATGTAGGATTGGAGCGTTCTGTTCCAAATGGGGAGAGACCCAGGCTAGGGCCTTGTTTTTCAGTAAGGAAATGATAAAGGTGAACCTTGACTGGTGAGATTGAAAGGTGTAAGGATCATTGCGGAAGTGCAGCCTGCATTGGTTAAGAAAACCCTGCAATCAGTAGTACCTTCATACTTGTCAGGCAATGGTATCCGGGGTAAACTTTGAGAAGCAGAGGAAGAAGCCACACTACTAGGAGTAGAGACTGGTGGTACAACAACAGGAGAGGTATTCTTCGCTGTAACTAGTAAAGAGAGTTGAGCGGTTATAGCCTCTACCTTGGAATCCATATTCTGCAACTGTGTGGTATGGATTCCCAACATATGTCCCTGAAGATAAACTGCTCGTGCCACCTCATCTGGCTCCATGGCCCAAGTATAATGTAATGCTCGTGGGACACTCCACTATCAGACCAAACTCGGACAGTAGTCTTCTTATTCCGTGAGCCAGCCGGAATGATAGGGAATATCCCAGAGCAGAGAAAGTTTGTAAGATGAGGTAAGCAGCACTCACCACTGGCAGGATGGTCTTCGGCGGCAACAGGCAGGGAATCAGAGAAAGGCAGGCAGGGTTTGGCAAAGGTAAAGCAGTCCAAGGGTAAACCACTAGAATTGTCAGGCAGGGTTTCGCAACGGTAAAGCAGTCCAAGGGTAAACCACTAGAATGGTCAGGCAGGCAGAGTTTGGCAACAGAGAGACAATCCAGGACAATAGGGGTTAAACAAGCAGAGAAGTCAGGCAGGCAGAGTTCAGCAGCGGTATATCAATCCAGCAATTTAGGGGTTAACAGGCACTTGTCAGACAAGCAGAGTTCAGCAGCTGTATATCAATCCAGCAATTTAGGGGTTAACAGGCAGAGCAGTCAGACAAGCAGAGTTCAGCAGCGGTATATCAATCCAGCAATTAAGGGGTTAACAGGCAGAGTAGTCAGGCAAGCAGAGTTCAGCAGCGGTATATCAATCCAGCAATTAAGGGGTTAACAGGCAGAGTAGTCAGGCAAGCAGAGTTCAGCAACAATAAGGCAATCAGAGTACAAACGTTCTATCACACCCAGGAGCACACAAAGTAACACCTATACTTGAGCAGTGATAGATCGATTTGAAAAGACTTACATAGGCGCAGGATTCGCGACAGAGGCATCAGGACCGGCATCACAGAGAGAGCAGCGTGCGGCGATGACGTCAGCGCCTCACGCATCCGGACCCGACACAGCCCCAGGCAACGAGCAGGGAAGTAGACGCCGCGCCCCTAGCAACGGCTAGAGCGGTGCGACGTGACAGAAACACATCACCCACATCAGACCTTAGGTCAGACCCCTGGCTCTGCAGCTTCTCTATGAAACACATCACCCACATCAGATCTTAGGTCAGACCCCTGTCTGTGCAGCTTCTCTATGAAACGCATCACCCAGATCACACCTTAGGTCAGACCCCTGGCTCTGCAGCTTCTCTATGAAACGCATCACCCAGATCACACCTTAGGTCAGACCCCTGGCTCTGCAGCTTCTCTATGAAACGCATCACCCACATCAGACCTTAGGTCAGACCCCTGGCTCTGCAGCTTCTCTATGAAACGCATCACCCACATCAGATCTTAGGTCAGACCCCTGTCTGTGCAGCTTCTCTATGAAACACATCACCCACATCAGATCTTAGGTCAGACCCCTGTCTGTGCAGCTTCTCTATGAAACACATCACCCACATCAGATCTTAGGTCAGACCCCTGTCTGTGCAGCTTCTCTATGAAACACATCACCCACATCAGACCTTAGGTCAGACCCCTGGCTCTGCAGCTTCTCTATGAAACACATCACCCACATCAGACCTTAGGTCAGACCCCTGTCTGTGCAGCTTCTCTATGAAACACATCACCTACCTCACACCTTAGGTCAGACCCCTGTCTGTGCAGCTTCTCTATGAAACGCATCACCCAGATCACACCTTAGGTCAGACCCCTGGTTCTGCAGCTTCCCTATGAAACACATCACCCACATCAGACCTTAGGTCAGACCCCTGGCTCTGCAGCTTCTCTATGAAACGCATCACCCAGATCACACCTTAGGTCAGACCCTTGGCTGTGCAGCATCTCTATGAAACGCATCACCCACATTAGACCTTAGATCAGGCCCATGGCATGCAGACCTTCTGTGAGACACATACCCACATCACACCTTAGGTCAGACCCCTGGCCCTGCAGCCCTTAAGTCAGATATATACCACATAAGATCTTAGGTCAGACCCCTGTCTCTGCAGCATCTCTATGAAACACATTACCCACATCAGACCTTAGGTCAAGTCCATGGCACTGCAGACCATCTGTGAGTCATATACCCATATCTAACCTCAGGCCAAACCACTGACCCTAAAGCCCTTCAGTATAATATATACCCACACCAGACCTTAGGTCAGACCCCTGGCTATGCAGCTCTGTGGAACACATCAGACCTTAAGTCAGACCCCTGGCTATGCAGCTCTGTAGAACACATCAGACCTCGGATCAGACTGCTTGCCCTGCAGCCTCTCTGACAGCCATGTAACCACATAACCAGTCCTTAGAGGAGATCAAACCCCAAGCTCTGCAGCTACCATGGGAACTATATACCCACATCAGACCCCAGGTCTGACTGCTGAGTTAACAGCACTGAATTAACACTTTGCTTTACTGTGATCTTGTGCAATTTCACCATAATCTTGTAAGATTTCATAATAAACTTCTTTAACTCCTTAGTGACCAGAGCACTTTTCCATTTGTTGACCGTCTGGGACGAAGGCTATTTTTGAATTTCTGCGGTGTTTGTGTTTAGCTGTAATTTTCCTCTTACTCATTTACTGTACCCAAACATATTATTATATACCGTTTTTCTCGCCATTAAATGGACTTTCTTAAGATACCATTATTTTCATCATATCTTATAATTTACTATAAAAAATGATAAAATATGAGGAAAAAATGAAAAAACACACACTTTTTCTAACTTTAACCCCCAAAATCTGTTCCACATCTACAACCACCAAAAAAACACCCATGCTAAATAGTTTCTAAATTTTGTCCTGAGTTTAGAAATACCCAATGTTTACATGTTCTTTGCTTTTTTTGCAAGTTATAGGGCCATAAATACAAGTAGCACTTTGCTATTTCCAAACCATTTTTTTTCCAAAATTAGCAATAGTTCACAAACTTTAGTTTTTTCTTACTGAAATTATTTACAAACAGCTTGTGCAATTATGGCGTAAATGGTTGTAAATGCTTCTCTGGGATCCCCTTTGTTCAGAAATAGCAGACATATATGGCTTTGGTATTGTTTTATGGTAATTAGAAGGCCGCTAAATGCCACTGCGCACCACACGTGTGTTATGCCCAGCAGTGAAAGGGTTAATTAGGGAGCATGTAGGGAGCTTGTAGGGTTAATTTTAGCTTTAGAGTAGTGTAGTAGACACCCCCATGTATTGATCTAGGCCCATTTTGTTATATTGCATGCCACCATTTAACCGCCAAATGCGATCAAATAAAAAAATCGTTACATTGACTTTCCAATTTACTTCCATTAAAAAAAGTGCACAGTCTTTTTATATTTAAACATTTTGAGTCACCAGCTCCTACTGAGCATGTGGAAGAATAAGTGTGTATGCATTTGTGATTGGCTGACGGCTGTCATATGGTACGTGTATGCATTTGTGATTGGCTGACGGCTGTCACATGGTACAGGGGGAGTGGAAATAGACATAACTTTTAAAATTGTCAGAAAAAAAATCTACTATGCATTTGAAGTTCAGACTAAGTGCTATTGCATTGTCTTGTTATCTTGCAATTATGGCACAAATGGTTTTAAATGCTTCTCTGGGATCCCCTTTGTTCAGAAATAGCAGACATATATGGCTTTGGTATTGCTTTATGGTAATTAGAAGGCCGCTGAATGCCACTGCGCATAACACGTGTTATGACCAGCAGTGAAGGGGTTAATTAGGGCGCATGTAGGGAGCTTGTAGGGTTAATTTTAGCTTTAGAGTAGTGTAGTGGACACCCCCATGTATTGATCTAGGCCCATTTTGTTATATTGCATGCTACAATTTCACCGCCAAATGCAATCAAATAAAAAAAAATCGTTACATTTTTCACAAACTTTTTCACAAATTTTAGGTTCTCACTGAAATTATTTACAAACAGCTTGTGCAATTATGGCACAAATGGTTGTAAATGCTTCTCTGGGGTCCCCTTTGTTCAGAAATAGCAGACATACATGGCTTTGGCGTTGCTTTTTGATAATTAGAAGGCCACTGAACGCTGCTGCGCACCACACGTGAATTATGCCCAGCAGTGAAGGGGTTAATTAGCTAGCTTGTAGGGAGCTTGCAGGGTTAATTTTAGCTTTAGTGTAGAGATCAGCCTCCCACCTGACACATCACACCCCCTGATCCCTCCCAAACAGCTCTCTTCCCTCCCCCACCCCACAATTGTCCCGCCATCTTAAGTACTGGCAGAAAGTCTGCCAGTACTTTAAATTAAAGGTATCTTCATTTTTTTTCTTTTCTTTTTTTGCATATTTACATATTCTGCTGTGTAGGATTCCCCCCTTAGCCCTCAACCTCCCTGATCCCCCCCCCCATACAGCTCTCTAATCCTCCCCCCTCTACCTATTTGCCGCCATCTTGGGCACTGGCAGCTGTCAATTTGCCCCAAAAAATGTGTTTATTTATTTTTTAAATTAAAAAACATAATTTATGTAAGAATAATTTACCTGATAAATTCATTTCTTTCATATTGGCAAGGGTCCATGAGCTAGTGACGTATGGGATATACAATCCTACCAGGAGGGGCAAAGTTTCCCAAACCTCAAAATGCCTATAAATACACCCCTCACCACACCCACAATTCAGTTTAATGAATAGCTAAGAAGTGGGGTGATAAAGAAAGGAGTAAAAAGCATCAACAAAGGAATTTGGAAATAATTGTGCTTTATACAAAAAAAATTCATAACCACCATAAAAAAGGGTGGGCCTCATGGACTCTTGCCAATATGAAAGAAATGAATTTATCAGGTAAATTCTTACCTAAATTATGTTTTCTTTCATGTAATTGGCAAGAGTCCATGAGCTAGTGACGTATGGGATATCAATACCCAAGATGTGGAACTCCACTCAAGAGTCACTAGAGAGGGAGGGATAAAAATAAACAACAGCCATTTCTCGCTGAAAAAATAATCCACAACCCAAAATATAAGTTATTCTCATAATGAAAAGAAAAACTTAAAACATCAGCAGAAGAATCCAACTGAAACAGCTGCCTGAAGAACTTTTCTACCAAAAACTGCTTCTGAAGAAGCAAATAAAAAAAATGGTAGAATTTAGTAAATGTATGCAAAGAGGACCAAGTTGCTGCTTTGCAAATCTGATCAACTGAAGCTTCATTCTTAAAAGCCCACAAAGTGGAGACTGATCTAGTAGAATGAGCTGTAATTCTCTGAGGTGGGGCCTGACCCGACTCCAAATAAGCTTGATGAATCAAAAGCTTTAACCAAGAAGCCAAGGAAATAGCAGAGGCCTTCTGACCTTTCCTAGGACCAGAAAATATAACAATTAGACTAGAAGACTTCCTGAGATTTTTAGTAGCTTCAACATAATATTTCAAAGCTCTCACCACATCCAAAGAATGTAAGGATCTTTCCAAAGAATTCTTAGGATTAGGACACAAGGAAGGGACAGCAATTTCTCTACTAATGTTGTTAGAATTCACAACTTTAGGCAAAAATGTAAATGAAGTACGCAAAACCGCTTTATCCTGATGAAAAATCAGAAAAGGAGATTCACAAGAAAGAGCAGATAGCTTATAAACTCTTCTAGCAGAAGAGATGGTCAAAAGGAACAACACTTTCCAAGAAAGAAGTTTAATGTCCAAAGAATGCATAGGCTCAAACGGAGGGGCCTGTAACGCCTTCAAAACCAAATTTAGATTCCAAGGTGGAGAAATTGATTTAATGACGGGCTTAATACGAACTAAAGCCTGTACAAAACAGTGAATATCAGGAAGCTTAGCAATCTTTCTGTGAAATAAAACAGAAAGGGCAGAGATTTGTCCCTTCAAGGAACTTGCAGACAAACCCTTATACAAACCGTCCTGAAGAAACTGTAGAATTCTAGGAATTCTAAAAGAATACCAAGAGAATTTATGAGAAGAACACCAGGAAATGTAGGTCTTCCAAACTCGATAATAAATCTTTCTAGAGACAGATTTACGAGATTGTAACATAGTATTAATCACTGAGTCAGAGAAACCTCTATGACTTAGTACTAAGCGTTCAATTTCCATACCTTTAAATTTAATGATTTGAGCTCCTGATGGAAAAACGGACCTTGAGACAGAAGGACCAGCCTTAACGAAAGTGGCCAAGGTTGGCAACTGGACATCCGAACAAGATCCGCATACCAAAACCTGTGTGGCCATGCTGGAGCCACCAGCAACACAAATGATTGTGTAAGAGATGTCTGATTATTATACTGAAAAGGTGGATCTCAACTGCAGACAGGAAGGGGTTAAGCAGGTGAATTCACAAGGTCTTACTCCTGCTAACTGGTTACAGGAGAGTGGTGAGCAGATAGGATTAAAGTGGAGTGAAAGTTATATAGTATCCTGCTATTCTGGAGGCAGTTTGCTTTTACAGGATCGAATATCAAAGTTTGTAAACCCCTAGCTGCTCCGGATCAATGCTTGAGATCCCAGCAGTGATTTACTAGCATGGAGTCCTTAGGCTGTATCGGAGACTGAGCCAGCGATGTGAGAAGTGTTACCGCTGCAATAGCTGACAGCCTGAGAGGGGTGTGTAGCGTGTGACCAATCAGCAGCAAGGAAACGCTGACAGGCAGAGGCAGTGTAAAATGTTCACAGCGCGGCTCCTGTGCCGGAACGCTGTATGGCAGCGGTGAGCTGCAAGTCTTCAGGGGATGTTTTAAGGTGCGTATATGAGCATAAACAATTAGACACTCTGTTAGAACAATTGCTCAGTGCGGTAATGTCGGAGGTTGTCCGGAGATAGCTTTGGGGCTTAGCTTTCAACCAAATAGGCAGTGGAGCTGAGAAGGTGATCTCGGTGGTTGAGAGATACAATGCCCATAATGTTTGTAACTCTGGAAGTGGGTAGTTGTCTGGAAGAATCCCCTTATTAGAAGTATATTTGTAATCCTTGTTTTGGAAGCAACAATGCAGTTAGCCAGGAGGTTAGAACAAGCAGCTACTCAGAAGTTTGCACGCTATACACTAACATTAATTGGCACCTGGAAGGGGGAGGAGTAGGTTTAAGTAAGCAGTGCTTAAAGGTGTACTCATGCAGATAAGAACATGACAGATCCCCCCCTCAAGGGAGCTGCCCCGCAGCAGTAGGTCCAGGCCTGTCCGGATTATCCCGGTGGAAACGAGCAACCAGACGGGAGGCATTGAGGTTGGTGGATGGTTCCCAAGAATCCTCGTCAGAGGAGAAACCCTTCCATCTGATTAGGTACTGTAACTGCCCTCGACGGAGTCTGGAGTTCAGAAGTGAAGATATTTCATAGATGTCCTCCTCCACAACTACGGGAGGCTTGGGCTGATCAGAAGATTGTAGTCTGGTGATAACATATGGCTTTATCAAAGACACATGGAAAGTGGGGTGAACCGGAATCTCCGGAGGAAGAGCTAATGTTACTGCATTTTTGTTGACAACATTAGTTATCTGGTAGGGACCAATATATAACTGTGAACATTTCCGGGAAGGAGTTTTCAGTTTCAGATGTTTGGTCGAAAGCCAGACCATATCTCCTGAATGGTAGAGTGGAGGCTTACTTCTCTTGGAGTAGTAGTAACGTTTCTGTTTTAGCTGGGCGAAAAGTATGTTATCTTTGAGAAAATTGAAGATGTCTGATAAGGTCTTTGAAGTATCATCGACATGAGGAGAAGTAGCGTTGAGATGTGGAAAGAGATGGAAAGTTGGATGGTATCCATAATTTGCATAAAAGGGAGAACATTTAATGGAACTGTTTAAAGAGTTGTTGTAGGCAAATTCTGCCATGGGAATATTATTCTCCCACTCGTCTTGTTGGTGGGAACAGTAATAGCGTATGTACCGTTCTATCCACTGTTTTACTCGCTCTGTTTGCCCATTGGTTTGAGGGTGGTATGCTGTACTATAACGATGGTTTATTTTTAGAACAGCGCAGAGTTGTCTCCAAAATCTAGAAGTGAACTGTGAGCCCCTGTTGGATACGATGATGGATGGTAGACCGTGAAGACGGACGACATGTTTTAGAAATAAGGCTGCAGTTTCGGAGGCCGTGGGTAACTTCTTGTAGGGAATAAAATGGGCCATCTTTGTCAATAAATCTACAACCACTAAGATGGTGTTAGAGTGGTTTGAGACAGGTAGATCCACAATAAAGTCCATACCGACTGTGTGCCAAGGCCTTTCTGGAATGGGTAGTGGTTGGAGGTAGCCCGATGGTTTGGTCTTTTGTGATTTGGAAACTGTACAGGCATGGCATGTCTTAACATAGTTATCTACAGATTGTCTGAGGTTAGGCCACCAAAAGTTTCTACCGACTAGTTCACTGGTTCTGTGGATGCCAGGGTGCCCAGTTAAAGGGGATTCATGATGATCACGCAGTACCTCGTCTCTTAGATTAGGAGGTATGTATATCTTACCCTTTACATGAGTAATCACTCTGGGATCAGTTTGTTGCATCTCCTTGGGGATTGTTGTATCATCCTGTTGTTGTGAACGTAAGGTGTGAACCATGTCTTCAGTGAGACCCAGGAAATGTTGTGGTGAGAGGATGGAATGTGGCTGTATATTCTGGTCCTGCCGGTGTAGATGTCTTGAAAGTGAATCGGCCTTGCCATTCTTTGAGCCTGGGCGGTAAGTAATGAGGAAGTTGAATCTGGTGAAGAATAAACTCCCACGAGCTTGTCTGGCTGACAGTGTTTTACTTGATTGGAGATATTCTAAATTCTTGTGGTCCGTATAAATGAGTATTGGGTAGATTGTTCCCTCTTAAAGGTGTCTCCAGTGTTCGAGAGCTGACTTGATCACCAGAAGTTCCTTCTCGCCTATAGCATAGTTTTGTTCTGCTGAAGTCATAAGTCTGGAGAAATATGCAACAGGATGGATGGGATCAGAAGGAGACTTCCGCTGTGAAAGAATTGCACCAAGAGCGTACTCTGAAGCGTCAACCTCTAGAATGTACTGGAGATTTGCATCTGGGAACTGGAGAATGGGAGCAGTGGTGAAGCAATGTTTGAGAAAATTGAAGGTATTTTCTGTTTCAGATGTCCAGAGGAAATGAGTCTGAGTACCTGTAAGTTTACAGAGAGGTTTTGCAATCATGGAAAATCCTTTAATGAACTTGCGATAAAAATTCGCAAAACCCAGGAATCGCTGGACCTCTTTCTTGCTTGTAGGGGTAGGCCATTTGAGGATGGTGTCTATTTTCCCATTTTCCATTTTAACTCCTGAGGAGGAGATGTTGTAGCCAAGAAAGGTGATTTCTTCAGTATGGAAAGAGCACTTCTCTAGTTTAGCATACAACTGGTGTGTTCTTAGTCTTCCTAACACCCAACGAACATGTTTTTTTATGGTCTTCCAGGTTGTTTGAGTATATCAGGATGTCGTCCAAGTATATCACTAAGCATATGTCCAATAAATCTCTGAATATATCGTTAATGAAATATTGGAACGTAGCTGGGGCATTACATAGCCCAAACGGCATGACCAGGTATTCATAGAGTCCGTAGCGTGTCCGGAAAGCGGTGAGCCACTTGTCCCCCTCCCTGATCCTGATCAGGTTGTATGCCCCTCTGAGATCCAACTTGGTGTAAATAGTTGCTTTACTAAGACGTTCCACTAATTCTGGGATCAGCGGAAGAGGGTACCTGTTCTTCTTAGTTCTCCTATTTAACTCACGATAGTCTATTATGGGACGTAAGGAGTTGTCCTTATTCTTCACGAAAAAGATCCCGGCTCCTGCTGGGGAGGTAGACGGTCTAATAAACCCTTTCTTTAAGTTTTCATCTAAGTATGCCTTGAGATGATCTAGTTCGGGTTGGGAGAGTGGATATATATGTCCGTATGGAATATTGGATCCAGGTAGTAACTCAATGGGGCAGTCGTATATACGATGAGGAGGTAGAGTATCAGCTTGTTTTTTGTCGAATACATCATAGAAATCGTGATATTCATGTGGTATTGCTGCTTTGGAGACTTGTAGTAGCTGTTGATGGGGGTAGCAGGTATTCTTGCAGTATGTTGAATTTAGATCAACGTCTAACGACTGCCAAGAGATTGCAGGTTGATGTTGTTGTAGCCAGGACAAGCCTAACACTATAGGGTATAGAGGAGAGGGGATAACATCAAAAGTCAAGTACTCTGTGTGCCCTTTTCCTGTAGTAACTTTGAGTGGGATGGTGTGGTGTTTAATGGGCCCAGATCTAACAAGAGTACCATCAATTACACGAATGGAGACAGGATTTGCTTTAACACACAAGGGTATTTTATTCTTATTTACAAGGGAAAGATCGATGAAATTGGAGAATGCTCCGGAGTCAATGATTGCTTCCGCTCGGAATGCCTGGAGGTCCCACTGTAGGGATAGAGATAGGGTACAGTAAGCGACATCAACCACTTTATTAGTCAAACAATTACTGATATATTTCGACTTACTTCTTTTTTGACGAATCAGTAAAGGACAGTCCTTAACAGGATGATTAGGGGATGCACAATACATGCAAAGATTTTTCTGTTGTCGGCGATGTGTTTCCTCCAAAGTTAGGGGCCCTTTGGTGAACCCAATCTCCATGGGTACAGATGAATCTTTTGCGCTAGGCAAACCTGGAGAATATCTTTGGGGTGATTCAGTTTGTTGTCGTTCTGACCTTCTTTCTCTGATTCTCCGGTCAATCTGAACAGATAAAGTCATAATACTTTCCAGGGTCCTAGGAAGGTCTGTACGAGCAAGTTCGTCCTTTAGAGCATCTGACAACCCCAGCCGGTATTGGTTGCGCAAGGCTACCTCACTCCATTCTGAATCCTTAATGTAGAGTTTGAATTCAGATAGATATTCCTCTACTGGGCGACGGCCCTGTCTCAGTGAGCGCATCTTGGCCTCAGCTGTGAGTTGTTTCTGTGTGTCTTCATATAACAAACTCATTTGTGTGAAGAAATCAGTTAAAGAAGCAAGGATAGGGTCATTATTCTCGAACAGGTTGTCAGCCCATACCCTGGGTTCACCAGATAGGAAAGAGATAACAGTCATCACCTTTAGTCTCTCTGTATGGTAGGTCTTTGGCCTCATCTGGAATAGGAGATAGCAGGCGTTTCTGAACTGCTTAAACAATTTCCTATCGCCAGAGAATCTCTCAGGCAAACACACCTGTGGTTCTGGGGTGTTGTCTCTGACGGCTGCCCTTAGGCTATCGTTCTGTAGTTGTAACTCTCTCAGTCCTTGTGACAACTGGTCAACCCTTTGAGAGAGATTGTATACAACATTAGGGAGGTCCGCTGGATCCATACTTACTTTTTAGGCCAATTAATATGTAAGAGACGTCTGATTATTATACTGAAAAGGTGGATCTCAACTGCAGACAGGAAGGGGTTAAGCAGGTGAATTCACAAGGTCTTACTCCTGCTAACTGGTTACAGGAGAGTGGTGAGCAGATAGGATTAAAGTGGAGTGAAAGTTATATAGTATCCTGCTATTCTGGAGGCAGTTTGCTTTTACAGGATCGAATATCAAAGTTCGGATCAATGCTTGAGCTCCCAGCAGTGATTTACTAGCATGGAGTCTTTAGGCTGTATCGGAGACTGAGCCAGCGATGTGAGAAGTGTTACCGCTGCAATAGCTGACAGCCTGAGAGGGGTGTGTAGCGTGTGACCAATCAGCAGCAAGGAAACACTGACAGGCAGAGGCAGTGTAAAATGTTCACAGCGCAGCTCCTGTGCCGGAACGCTGTATGGCAGCGGTGAGCTGCAAGACTTCAGGGGATGTTTTAAGGTGTGTATATGAGCATAAACAATTAGACACTCTGTTAGAACAATTGCTCAGTGCGGTAATGTCGGAGGTTGTCCGGAGATAGCTTTGGGGCTTAGCTTTCAACCAAATAGGCAGTGGAGCTGAGAAGGTGATCTCGGTGGTTGAGAGATACAATGCCCGTAATGTTTGTAACTCTGGAAGTGGGTAGTTGTCTGGAAGAATCCCCTTATTAGAAGTATATTTGTAATCCTTGTTTTGGAAGCAACAATGCAGTTAGCCAGGAGGTTAGAACAAGCAGCTACTCAGAAGTTTGCACGCTATACACTAACATTAATTGGCACCTGGAAGGGGGAGGAGTAGGTTTAAGTAAGCAGTGCTTAAAGGTGTACTCATGCAGATAAGAACATGACAGATTGTTCCATGATGATTTTGGATATCACTCTTGGAAGAAGAACTAGAGGCGGGAAAATGTAAGCAGGATGATAACACCAAGGAAGTGTCAGTGCATTCACTGCTTCTGCCTGAACATCCCTGGACCTGGACAGGTATCTGGGAAGTTTCTTGTTTAGATGAGAGGCCATGAGATTTATCTCTGGAAGACCCCACATCTGAACAATCTGAGAAAACGCATCCGGATGGAGAGACCACTCCCCTGGATGTAAAGTCTGATGGCTGAGATAATCCGCCTCCCAATTGTCTACACCTGGGATATGCACCACAGAGATTAGACAGGAGCTGGATTCCGCCCAAGCAAGTATCCGAGATACTTCTTTCATTGCTTGGGGACTCTGAGTCCCACCCTGATGATTGACATATGCCACAGTTGTGATATTGTCTGTCTGAAAGCAAATGAACGGTTCTCTTTTCAACAGAGGCCAAAACTGAAGAGATATGAGAATTGCACAAAGTTCTAAAATATTGATTGGTAATCTCGCCTCTTGAGATTTCCAAACCCCTTGTGCTGTCAGAGATTCCCAAAAAGCTCCCCAACCTGAAAGACTTGCGTCTGTAGTGATCACAGTCCAGGTTGGCCGAACAAAGGAAGCCCCTTGAACTAAACGCTGGTGATTTAACCACCACGTCAGAGAGTGTTGAACATTGGGATTTAAGGATATTAACTGTGATATCTTTGTATAATCCCTGCACCATTGATTCAGCATACAAAGCTGGAGAGGTCTCATGTGAAAATGAGCAAAAGGAATCGCGTCCGATGCTGCAGTCATGAGGCCTAAAACTTCCATGCACATAGCCACTGAAGGGAATGACAGACTGAAGGTGCCAACAGGCTGCAACCAATTTCAAACGTCTCTTGTCTGTTAGAGACAGAGTCATGGACACTGAATCTATCTGGAAACGTAAAAAGGTGACCCTTGTCTGAGGAATCAAGAAACTTTTTGGTAAATTGATCCTCCAACCATGTTTTTGAAGAAACAACACTAGTTGATTTGTGTAAGATTCTGCAGAACGTAAAGACTGAGCTAGTACCAAGATATTGTCCAAATAAGGAAACACCGCAATACCCTGCTCTCTGATTACAGAGAGTAGGGCACCTAGAACCTTTGAAAAGATTCTTGGAGCTGTTGCTAGGCCAAATGGAAGAGCAACAAATTGGTAATTCTTGTCTAGAAAAGAGAATCTCAGAAACTGATAATGTTCTGGATGAATCGGAATATGAAGGTATGCATCCTGCAAGTCTATTGTAGACATATAATATCCTTGCTGAACAAAAGGCAGAATAGTCCTTATAGTCACCATCTTGAAAGTTGGTACTCTTACATAACGATTCAAAATTTTCAGATCCAGAATGGTCTGAATGAATTTTCCTTCTTTGGGACAATTAATAGATTTAAATAAAACCCCAGACCTTGTTCCTGAAAAGGAACCGGCATGATTACCCCTGAAGACTCCAGGTCTGAAACACACTTCAGGAAAGCCTGAGCTTTTACTGGATTTGCTGGGATACATGAGAGAAAAAATCTTCTCACAGGAGGTCTTACTCTGAATCTAATCTGCCCCCTACCAGCTGAGCTGAAATGAGGGCCGCACCTTCATGCAGACTTAGGGGCTGACTTTGGTTTTTTAAAAGGCTTGGATTAATTCCAATTTGAGGAAGGCTTCCAATTGGAAACAGATTCCTTGGGGGAAGGATTAGATTTTTGTTCCTTATTTTGACGAAAGGAATGAAAACGGTTAGAAGCCTTAGATTTACCCTTAGGTTTTTTATCCTGAGGCAGAAAAAAACCCTTTCCTCCAGTAACTGTTGAAATAATAGAATCCAACTGAGAACCAAATAAATTATTACCTTGGAAAGAAAGAGATAATAATCTAGACTTAGATGTCATATCAGCATTCCAAGATTTAAGCCACAAAGCTCTTCTAGGTAAAATAGCTAAAGACATGGATCTAACATCAATTTTGATAATATCAAAAATGGCATCACAAATAAAATGATTAGCATGTTGCAGTAAACGAACAATGCTAGATATGTCAGAATCCAATTCTTGTTGCGCTAAATTCTCCAACCAAAAAGTTGATGCATCCGCAACATCAGCCAAAGATATTGCAGGCCTGAGAAGATGACCTGAATATAAATAGGCTTTCCTTAGATAGGATTCAAGTTTCCTATCTAAAGGATCTTTAAAAGAAGTACTGTCTTCTATAGGAATAGTGGTACGTTTAGCAAGAGTAGAAATAGCCCCATCAACTTTGGGGATCTTTTCCCAAAACTCTATAGAAATTGCTGGTAAAGGATACAATTTTTTTAAACCTTGAAGAAGGAATAAAAGGAGTACCTGGCTTATTCCATTCCTTAGAAATCATATCAGAAATAGCATCAGGAATAGGAAAAACCTCTGGAGTAACCACAGGAGGTTTAAAAACAGCATTTAAACGTTTACTAGACTTAATGTCAAGAGGACTAGCTTCCTCAATATTCAAAGTAATTAACACTTATTTTAACAAAGAACGAATATACTCTATTTTAAACAAATAAGTAGATTTGTCAGTGTCAATATCTGAGGAATCAGATAGATCCTCATCAGAGGAGGATAAATCATTATGTTGTCGGTCATTTGAAATTTCATCAACTTTATGAGAAGTTTTAAAAGACCTTTTACGTTTATTAGAAGGCGGAAATGCAGACAAAGCCTTCCAGAGTTCGGAATGAAAAAAAAAGCTTAGGTGCCTTCTTTTTCAAATAAAGATAGCAAGAGAACGAAGAATAATTGATAATAGGAGTAAATTAGAAAGTTGCTTAAAATTGCATGCTCTATCTGAATCACGAAAGAAAAAAAATTTGGGTTCAGTGTCCCTTTAAATAACTCCACTGGTGTTAGAACAATGTTATCTGTATGGCACACACGAACAAACAGTACATGTTATTAGCTATTCACTGCCAGATAGTGAGATAAGAGGTGGACTGCAGAGTCTTAGAAATAAACCTATAACCTACCTAGGTTTAGCATTTAACAAAGAATGCCAAGAGAAAAAAAGCAAATTTGATGATAAAAGTAAACTGGAAAGTTGTTTAAAATTTCATGCCCTATCTGAATCACGAAATTTTAATTTGGACTTTACTGTCCCTTTAAGCCTATTTACATTTGCTTCTAAATGGCCGCAGCTTAGGACACAAGAAACATGGATTCCTACAGGATTTTCAAGATCTGTATCCCTGAACCACTGTTCATTTTCAAAACCTTGTCATTTGTGCTTAGAATATTATTCTATTGAATGATTTTAAAACATTAGTTTTACAATGCAGAGCTTATTTTATTTGCTCATATAATAATCTATAATCTCCCTTTAAAATAATCTACCTTTAAGTTTGATGTTTGTTTTACAACAAAATCAATAGTTCTCTAGTATGGGAACAGATATTTCTCAGCATGCATTTTTAGACATAACAAATGATTTTATTTTTTTTAAGCGTCCTTGTTATCCCCCGAGTCGCCATTTTGTCTGCACAAATTACCTCGAGGGATGTTGTAGGTTTGTAATAAGCTGATCTTGGAAGCCATTCAAGTGTTTTCTCTCTATTTTAGTCCTCAGTGTAAATACAAACCTTCTGTCGACTGCAAATACCCTTGAGGTTTTAAGCTGTGTCAACCTTTGGACTCACTATCTCTAACACATGATTTTACTGATGATTTCCATGCAGCGTACTAACTATTTGTGATCTGGAAGAAAAAACTATAAAAAGAGCACATTAAAAAAGAAAATATTAGTATAATATATTATGAAAATGCTGAAATTTATTCAAACTGTATAACATTGTCAACTTAATATCAACAAGTTTTATATATACTTTAAAACTGGGTTAAACAAACCAAAGTGAAGCACTCCAGCAATGTTCTCCTATCCCCCCAAACTGTATAATGATTCTGATTGTTCCCAAATGTATTATCTGCTGTGCGACTTTATATGAAAGCATTTGGCTGTATTCCCAAACAACGTTTCTACTCATATTTAAACATTTCCTGCACTGTACTCTTGTCCAGCAGGCTGAGGAATACCTGTCAGGAACACCTGCGGGTGGTGCTGGGACAAACTGAGGGCAGAGTCTTGATGGCTGAGGGGTAGACCAGACATGGTATGGGTGAGGTTAGCATGCAGTAGGCAGAAAACCTAGCCTACCTAGGTTTAGCTTTCAACAAAGAATACCAAGAGAACAAAACAACCTTGATGATAAAAGTAAATTGGAAAGTTGTTTAAAATTGCATGCCCTACTTTTATTTTTGACTAGACTGTCCATTTAACTTATTATATTTCCAGTATGTATATAAATCCACATTTAAAGTATTTTGTTTCTCTGATCAAAGCTATGTTTTTATGCTTGTGAGAAGAGTCAATGTACACCGATAAAGTTGTGGTTGTTAAGAACCAACAAGAAGTCTACCCCTATTGATGAATAGTGCACAAACATTTTAAATAATGCTCTTTCATATGACGTAAATAGCCCATTTTGGGCAAGATTACGAATGGATCTCAAATGTTTGCGTGCAAACGATATTGGGTATTCATGTTCGTTTGCACGCAAGTTAAATTGCACTTGTATTACAAGTTGAAAGTAAACACGATTGCTTGAGCGCAATTAAAGTTAACGTTCGTCGGGTTAGCGTGTCCTCAAAGCTCTGGTTAACTTTTGTAAAACAAAAAAGTCTCACAATACACCTCAAAAATACATTACAATGTACAGTTACATTCATTATAACACTATCTAAAAAAATTATTTAATAAAAAATATTGCACACAAAAGTTAAAAATATGAAAAAAGGCAAAGGGCTTCAACATAGATATTCCTATATATATCTGTAAATATCTATATATATTCATATATATATATATATATATATATATATATATATATATATATATATATATATATATATATATATATATATATATATATATATATATATATATATATATATATATATATATATATATATATATATATATATATATATATATATAGGTAAAAATATTAAGTGTACCA
This sequence comes from Bombina bombina, assembly GCF_027579735.1. NCBI lineage: Eukaryota > Metazoa > Chordata > Amphibia > Anura > Bombinatoridae > Bombina > Bombina bombina. Next base: position 164,282,119 of record NC_069507.1, on the reverse strand, counting down.
AAATATTATCAGATAGAAATATGTATTTATGAATAATTAGAACATATTCTTATATGTGAAGAACATGTGAAATATTCATATTTTCATGTCGGGTTAGAGCACATGAGCATATGTGTTCAGCTTTGCTTGTGAGAGGGGTGGTTAGGTTTTTTTTCCACTTTTTTCTCCATTGACTTCTATTGGGAAATAGGTTATCGCGTATGCATGCAGAAAGTTTACTTCTAGTTCAATTAATGCCCGAGCGGAAGCGTTAATTAGGGCTCCACTTGTAATCTGGCCCTTTGTATGTAATGGCTAAAAGGATTTTAGTATATTTTCAAATATTTTTGATTTTATGTGTTGAAAAATCATAGAGTGAATTTACTCAATTTATTGAATATTCTGAGAGAAATCTCAAAAATATGTTACTATAGAACGCAAACATAACCATTTGCATTGTATAAATACATTCATCTAATCTGGATTTACATTTATTACAAAGCAGTGAGACATACATTGAGGTGTAAAATGATTACATGTTATGCGCTCAGAGCTCGTACCAGGGGATGTAATTAAGTCATCAGGATAAAACCGTAGAGTTGTTATTATGCTTTGTTGGGGCTTTTTCAACGCATAGCAATTAAAACTTGTAACAATACGCAAAAGAGCTCAGCTACAATAAGATGCTAATTTGGTTTCTCAGGTATCTATATTATGTTATCCATTAAAGCAGCATTTGAATGATACCCAGATTAGGTATTTACACTTATACACAGATAATGACAAATATAATTAGATATATTAGGATATTAAGGCAATTCAATACAAAAAAAATCACTCTTTTTTATGATTTAAAAAGGGCATTCAATTTTAAACAAGTATTTAATTTATGTCATGATCAAATTTACTCCATTCTCTTGGTATTCTTTGTTGAAAAGCATACACGTAGGCGAAGCACTCCTGGGAGCTTGCTAGTAATTGCTGGCTGTGGCTATACATATATGCTTCTTGTCAATGGCTCACGAGATGTGCTAAGCAAGCTCCCAGGAGTGCATTGCTGCTACTGAGTCTACCTAGGTTTACTCTTCAATAAAGGATACCAAGAAAATAAAACAAATTAGATAATAGATAATCCACTCTCTCATCCTTTCCCGCCTCGATTACTACAACTCTGTCCACTCTGGTTTCCCCACCTGCCGCCATAGCTCGCATTCCCCCATATACTTCAGTGGAATGTAAAATATGCGTAATGCGCATTGGGGTTCGAAATTTAGTACTAACACAGTCGGGTTAGCTACATGAAAAATTGCTATCTTCAATGCATGTTACTGAAATATTAAAGGGACAGTCAAGACCAAAAAAAAAACTTTCATGTTTCAAATAGGGCATGTAATTTTAAACAACTTTACAATCTACTTTTATCACCAATTTTGCTTTGTTCTCTTGGTATTCTTAGTTGAAAGCTAAACCTAGGAAGGCTCATATGATAATTTCTAAGCCCTTAAAGGCTGCCTCTTATCACATGCTTTTTTATTTGCTTTTCACAAAAGGGGAGAGCTAGTTCATGTAAGCCATATAGATAACACTGCACTAATTGACTAAAATGAAAGTCAATAGATAATAAATAAAATGTCATGTGATCAGGGGGCTGTCAGAAGATGCTTAAATACAAGGTAATCACAGAGGTAAAAAGTGTATTAATATAACTGTTGGTTATGCAAAACTGGGGAATGGGTAATAAAGGGATTATCTGTCTTTTAAAACAACAAACATTCTGGTGTTGACTGTCCCTTTAAATATAAACTATTAAAAATATTAATAAAAATAATTTTAAATTATTATAAACACTGCAACATTTTCTAAATAATCCATAAAATATATGTATATTTTTTACAGTTTGAAACCCTTCATTTTTCTTTAAGATTCAGACACAGAATTCATTTTTAAAAATCATGGTATTCTTTGTTGAAGAGATACCTAGGTAGGTAGCGTTTAGACGTCTAAAGCTGGAAAAAGTGCTGCCATCTAGTGTTCTTGCAAATGTATAACATTCTTGCAAAACTGCTGCAAACACATGCACACTGTTGAACTTACTTTCCTGCCTTTCAACAAAGGGTATAAAAAGAATAATGCAAAAAAAATAAAAAATAATAATATATAAATCAATCTTAAAAAATCGAAATCATAAAATTAAATTTTGGGGGGTTTCATGTCTCTTAAATCAAATTAGATGATATTATCAATCAAGTAAGTGTCTCTTGGGACCCCAGATGTAAGTAAGCATAGGATTTTCTCATCAACTGTTTAATGCAGTCCATCCTTCAATAAAATATAAAAGACTGTGGCCTCGCTTCCATTGAGTCGTTAAAAATGGAGCCGTAAGCTACCGAAGCGGACGACAGCTAAAGGTAATTTACGGCTCCATTTTAGTACCAGGTTTCCATTGAAAAGATTAGCGTGTTGCGCGCAGTCGCTCTTTTCGGCCGTACGTAAGTTTGCGTTGCCAACCGATGTCGGATTTGTCGAAAAGCGCGCCATAACAAGTGCATTGCCATGGTAACCCGACCTCTGTCTATAAGAATACCGGTTTGCGCCTGCGCTCTTTACCTGTGATCGCCTCTAGAGAGAAAGACACGGGAGCTAGTTGCGTTGGTAGGAGTTTTGGGTTTTTGAGAGTTGTTTGAGAGTTAGTGGAGAGTTTGATATTTGATTTTCATATATTCTTATTGTAGGCCTCATATAATATTAGGAACACACACACACATCCATACATTAGTTAATTAACACACATTAGTTTATACACACAAATACACACACACACACATACACACTTTTATTTGATACAAACACATTCACATATTTTTTTTCATTAACCCCCATATCCCCATCTTCCTTTATTACTCCTTTCATTAATCCCCTTATTCCACTTCCCATCCCCCCTTTGACTACCTTTCCCTTCCTCACTATATAACTTTTTTTTTTATATATATACATTTTTCACATCCTATTTATTTTTTACATCCCATATTTTTTGTTTCATTTGACTATATAGCTCACCCCTTTCTTCATTTGCATCCCTTATTATTTGTCTATAATTTTGTTCTAATCCTCCTTAGTTTTTCCTTTTTCATTTACATCCCTTTGTTTATTTTCACCCCCACATTTTATTTTTATTTTGAGGGATATAGAATAGAGATAGTTAGGGTCTAGATAGGTTAGGTAGTTAGTTTTGGGGCTATTTAATATAGGGTTTAGTTAGGTGACTTAGTGTAGTTAGGTAAGCTAGGGACTTTAGTGTTAGGTTAGAGTTAGGGAGGAAGGAGAAAGGGATGGATAGGCCTAGTGGAGTTGGGAAGGGGGTGGCTAGGGGGAGGGCAGTGGTGAGGGTGGATAGAGGGAGGGGGAGGGGGGAAGTAGGGAGTAGTATGGGCAGGAATAGGGGCCGAGGTTTGGGTGGAGGATTTGTCCTTCCTCAAACCCTGGCAGAGGAGGGAAGGAGAGAGGGTGGAAGAGGAATGGAGGTGGGAGGAGTGAGGAGGAGTCAGCCTCAGCTAGGCACAAAAAGAAAAGGGAAAGTGGGGCAGACTGTGGCAACTGGGGGTGGGGCTGGTGGTAGCCTGTCACAGCCTGCAGGGACAGAGGAGGTAGAGAGGGCTGGTCCCCAGTCACAGGAGGGAGAGTCTGTGTCTGCTGGCCCTTCAGGTGTGAAGGGCAGGCTTAGAGAGGAGAGGTACTCTGAGGAGGAGAAGGAGGCTCTTGTTGAGGCATACTTGGAGAGGGCAGCTCAGCTGGAGAACCCTAACCTGAGGCCGGCTGTCCGGAATAAGCTGTGGGAGGAGATTCGAGTGGCAGTCAGCTGCTTAGGACGTAATCGTTCTATTGCCAGCATTAAACACCGCTATCATGACTGCAGGAGGGAAACCAAAGCTAAGCTGGCACAGCAGGCCAAATATGCACGTGGGACAGGTGGTGGTCCTAGCAAGAGGATACACCTAAGGTCATGGGAGGAGATGATGGCCAATGTCATCTCAGATGAATCTGTTTACGGATGTAAGGGGACAATGGACACATCAGTGCCAGCTGAAGAGGTCCATGAAGGTGAATATTAAATATCATATGTAATAAATGTTTTATTTCTAACAAATATATGTTAACATCAGAAATATATATCGGCTTTGTTTTTTAAAATATAAATGTAATCATACACATGTGTAATACAGAATATAGAATGTTCATATATTATATATGTTTAGTAATCAATTGTGTTCAAGCATCAGTGGAAAACATACCTAGGTAGGATTAGTACAAGTAATGTTTTACATGGTTCAAAGTCTAATTTGCACAGTAACTTAAAGTGATAGTAAACCCAATTTTTTTATTTCATGATTCAGATAGAGCAGCAATTTTAAGCAACTCTCTAATGTACTACTATTATAAATATTTCTTTGTTCTCTTGGTATCTTTTTCTGAAAAAGTAGGAATGTAAGCTATGGAGACTTTGCATTTTTTGTTCAGAACCCTGGCTAGCGCTCGTGATTGGTGGCTACATTTAGCCACCCAATAAGCAACAGCAACCCAGGTTCTGAAACAAATATTGTCTGGCTCTTAAGCTTTACATTCTTGCTTCTCAAATAAAGATACCAAGAGAAGGAAGAAAATATGATAATAGGAGTAAAATATTAAATGTTGACTAAATTTGCATGCTCTGTCTGAATCATGAAAGTTTAATTTGTACTTCATTGCCCCTTTAATGGCATCTTAACATAGTTGTAGTGGATATATTCATCCTGATTTCTGGAGTGGCTATCTGCTCAAACAAGCAAGGGTATAGATTTAAATTCTTTCTATCTATATCATATATATGGACTATGTGTAATACAAAGAGTCGCTTAGAGGCACAATCTTTAAATATACACCTCTGGTTACATATGTTTAAGTTCATACAGAAATTATATATATATATATAAAACTATATCTATAAAATTGATTTTCAAATGTTAGATGTTTCATCAGATTAATTTATAATTACAATTTATTTTTCAGAATTGGAACATGAGTATGAGTCCTCAACAAGACCGGAGGCCAGTGATGTTCCGGAATTCAGTGAGGAGGAGGAGGGGGATGTTATTGAAGCTGGATACTCCTACCTCAGCATACTTGAAGGAGATGAGCAACAGCCACTGGCCTATGAGGTTGAAAATGTTCCTGGCCCATCCCCATATTCATCTGGGAGGACATATCATCAGATGCAGCCTCCACCACCACAGCATTATCAGATGCATCCTCCACCACAGCATTATCAGATGCATCCTCCAACGCAGCATTATCAGATGCATCCTCCAACGCAGCATTATCAGATGCATCCTCCAACGCAGCATTATCAGATGCATCCTCCAACGCAGCATTATCAGATGCATCCTCCACCACCACAGCATCGGCAGATGCCTCCTTCATCACCACAGCATCAGCAGATGCATCCTCCACCACCACAGCATCAGCAGATGCCTCCTTCATCACCACAGCATCAGCAGATGCATCCTCCATCACCACAGCATCAGCAGATGCATCCTCCATCACCACAGCATCAGCAGATGCATCCTCCATCACCACAGCATCAGCAGATGCATCCTCCACCGCAGCATATGTACTATATGCCACCTCAACAACACATTCAGCACCCTCCCATGGCACAACAAATGCCGCCACCACTACCACCACCACAACAACAATCACCACCACCCCCCACCAATGTCTGTCCTCAATTGGATATTGAGCCACCCACACAGTCCCCAAGACTGAGTGACGACAACCTCACACAGAGCCAGGAATATGTGCCGGAGACACCTATACAGCCACAAGTGCCCCCCATGGAATCCAATATCCCCGCGCAGTCCCAGCAGGATGCTCTACTGAGGCTCATTCACAGGGAGCTTAGACTTACTAGGCTCCAGCAGCAGCAGGATTTCAGGAGGCTACAGAGCCAGATGGACATACATAATGCTGCACTCGTCCGCCTGGCAGAGGCAGTGGAGAGGGTTGCAGATAGGCCGCAAACTCCCTCCTCACTCGCATCCTCCGTTATCTCCCTGCAGGACCCTGAATCACATCTTTTAGCCTCCCAGCCAGCTGGTGTGCGTCGCCCAAGACGCCACACTTCCATCCCAAGTACCTCTCCTCCAAAGGCCAAATCCCGCCGCAAGCATTAAGAAGTATTTTTCTTTTTAAATTCTTTCAAGATATATAATATCTAATTTTTTTATGAAGCACTTTCTTAAGTGTGATTTCCATCTCATAAATATGCATATATTTTTCTAATCAAAATTAGAAAATATATTTCAAAATTGTTTTAATAGCTGTTTATTTTCAAAAACATTAACAGCTTTATTCATTTTTATTTCACATGATGTCAATTAATATGCAGGTGTAAATTGTTGATAAATGTATGTGTCCTTTTATTGAGGATATTATGCCGTTTAAGAATACTTGGGGATACGTGTCTGAAATTTATACAGTATATGCTATCTAACATTGGTCAACGTGACATGTGTAAATGTTATGATTTATATTCCACAAGCATATGTTGTTTGCTCCTTCAGATGAAGCTAATAAGGCTTATACAGTTATAGAAGAGTTGAAAAGTAAATATTCCTTCCTGTTGATATGGCCAAATACCTTGCATTCATTATAGTCCTATGTGGAATGTAATATCTGAAATATATACCTATCATGACTAACGCACTCCTTTTTGTCAAGATTATTATTCAATATTTAGAATAATTAGATAAATGTATCTTTATGATATTTAAGCACTGGTGTATACACAACATATATGTGATTGCCATGATATAGAGGTGATTAATACATTTTAATTGACATCATATGAACAGACACAGACTCTCCCTGGGACCAATGCACAATGCACTTTTAAATTGTTTCAATAACTCCATGTTAAAGACAATACTTCATATCTCTTGAAGTATGTCATATTAAGCACTTATGTATTTTGGTTAATAGTCTAAATATTGCAAATGTATTATCTGCTTTAGCAGACATGACATTACATATATTTTATAAATATTAGTACTATGACGCATTATAACTTTAATGTGTCATCGTTTTGTATTGAATAAATATGATTTTCACATTGAAAATTACATTTGAATGAGGGTAAATCTGTAATAATAAAACTCATCTTCATGATAAACAACTTATTTCCTTTGAATTATTTTTCTATATGTATTGAGATTATATAGAGCATCCCTGGGCAAAGGTTTCATTTTGAATAGGTAGATATTTTATTTATTTTTATAATATTTTACCAGGAAAGATACATTGAGATTTCTATGGTTTTCAAGTATGTCCTGGGTCCACAAAACATTGCATTGATACAATGGGTACAATAAAATAAAAAAAAATAATAATACACCATATATGCACAAAAATTTAACATAGAACCGGTAGGAAATATATAATCAACAATGACAGGTGCATTCTGTTTTGAGATATGTAGAGAGGGATCTCTTAAAGGATATTAGGCATGGGGAAGGTTTGACAGTGTGCGGGAGGTCGTTCCATAATTGTGGTGCTTGCATATATTTTTATATGCACATACATATTGAAATTTCTATGACAACATGGGTGCAAATATTCCTATACATAGGACCAATAAATGTAGCATATATAATGTTATTTGTACATTGAAACACTCATAATTTTTTTGTGATTTGCTATTTCAATGAGAAACAGGCCTCAAAAAGCTCTTTTTTCCTCCTTTACACCTAGTTGAGCTGGGGGTAATATTTCTCAATGTATCGACAGCCTCCGACAGTGTATTAACGGTTAGCGTTTTCAATGGAAACCTGGTATAATTTATCGATTAACGGCTTCTATTACTTTCTATGGGACGCGAAAATCTTTTCGGCAGCCGAAGTCCGGCAGCCGATATTGAGGTATAACGCGCCATTGGAAACAGTCGTTAAACGCTATTGCTTTCGACAGCATATTTAACAGTTTGCGAGTGCACGCAAACTGAATTACGACTCAATGGAAGCGAGGCCTGTGTCAGCTTAATAGACATAACTGTCTGCATTACCAGTGGCAAACTACACTCTCTCTCGCACAGAAAACTAACAGACAGATGCAGCTGCCTGCACAACTCCAGCTTTCATCTCAATCACATAAATTGAGCCATTATCTTTATCCAAGCTAGCAGGTATTATCAGATTTGCTCAGTTACTAAAGATCTTTATACACTTCTTATCAAACTGTCCAAATCAGTCAGCAAAAAGGCATTTAACAATAAAATATGTCACATCATGTGAATTGCTTTTAAAGATTATATATATAAAGAAAACAGCAAATATTCCACTAATGTTTAAACATAACCCTGCTCTAGAGGGCATAGGTAAACATATATAATATTTACAGCTATTATTCGCAGATGATACCATACTTAAAGTGACAATAAAATCAAAATTAAACTTTCATTGTTTAGATAGTGCACACAATTTTAAACAACTTTTCAATTTACTTCTATTATCAAATTTGTTTTGTTCTCTTGGTATCCTTTGTTGGAAAGCAAATCTAGCTACGCTTAAATACAGTAGAATTGCATATTCACATTTCAAAGTTTGTTTCATTTGCCCTCCCCCTGTATCATGTGACATCCATCAGCCAATCACAAACATATATACTGTGAAATCTCGCACATGCTCAGTAGGAGCGGGTGCTCCAGAAAATGTGCATAGAAAAACATTTTGATAATGGAAGTAAATTTGATTATTTTATTTTTTTAAATTGCATGCTCTGTCTTTATTTAGTGTCCCTATAATCACTATATGGAAGCATTATTTTAAATGAGTATAACACTGCTACAAACAACACAGCTTGTCACAACAACATATTACATTTCTGTTTTCTTGCAGTCACTTGCAACATAGCTCAAATCTTAAAGGGGCAGTAAACCAAAAAAATAATGTTATATAATTCTGCACATAGGGCAGAATTATATAACATTATCTTAGCGCTATCATCATACATCTAAATATTGCAGAGATATATTATTATAATTTACCATTTTACACAGCCGGCCCAATCGCGCCATTAAACTAAATTAAACTAAAGCGGGATCGAGCTACATTTAGTTTAATGGCGCGATCGGGCCGCCTGTGACTAGACAGTGTGCCCAGATGTGCTTAGAAAAAAAACAGACCCGCTCAGTAGAGTAGGGAGCGGCGGTCTGTAAAATGGTAAATTATAATAAAATATCTCTGCAATATTTAGATGTATAATGTTAGCGCTAAGCTAATGTTATATAATTCTGCACTATGTGCAAAATAATATAACATTATTTTTTCGGTTTACTGCCCCTTTAATACGCATTCATCAAAACTTTCACTTTATATTCACGCACACAATCAGTAATATTTAAAAACTATATGCACCCAGATACCATAACATGGAGATATGGCAGCCACATGTGTAGAAACATATTCATGGGCACCATGCACGATTCTTGAACTAATGGTGTTTTTACTGCTACCGGATTATGACTAAGTCCTATTTATGAAGTGTAAATTGTTGATATTATTGAGTGTTGACCATAACAGAGGTGAGACTGCTATAGGGCTTTGGTTAGTACAATGTTTATATTTAAAGGACATTACCATCGTATAATAGCACTTATTGCAGGATTATGGTAGTACCAACTGAATAAAGCGATCTGGAGGGCATGTTTGGACGTCTCTCTGCACTGGATAACTATATCGCAATAACATATTGGTGACGCTGTTTGTGCATTTTGTTGGGACTTGTAAATATATGATTCAATTATTGATGCTTTGAATATTGCTGATTGTGTGCCTGAAAAGGTGGAAGTATTGATGCATGTGCATTAAAATTTAAGTTATGTTGCAAGTGACTGCATAGATTCTACAGCTCATACCATATTAGTATTTACCCTTGTGTAGACTGGTGGGGTCACCCTCAGGCGTAGATACTTCAGGTTATTATTATTATCAGTTATTTGTAGAGCGCCAACAGATTCCGCAGCTCTATAAACAGAGGTATGATATGCAAGTTATCATTTATAGGGAACAAGTGGGCCCTGCCAAGAGTTGCACTTTTGTAAATCAGCTCTTATGAAGGTACAGTTGGGCATATAGGCTTACATGCTACGGGGTTCACAGGGATAACAAAGGAGGGGAGGACTGAGGTTCGAAAAGATTAGCGTATATTTTATGCTTCCTGAACAGTAGAGTCTTTAAACTTGAAACTTTAAAAACTAGAGAGTCTTGGGGATGAGGTAGAGAGTTCCAGAAAAATGGGGGCCAGTCTGGAGAAGTCCTGTAGATGGGAATATGAGGGGGTATCAAGAGAGAAGGAGAATAGGAAGTCATGAGTAGAGTGAAGGGGATTGGATGGAGAATATCTGGAAAAAAGTCTGAGATATGGGGGGGGGGGCAGTGCCATTGAGGGCCTTGAATGTCAGAGTCAGAATTTTGTGTTTAATTCTGGAGGCTATAGGAAGTCAGTGATGGAACTGGCAGAGAGGTGCAGCTGAAGAAGAATGATGTGTAAGGAAGATCAGCATTTCAGAGGCATTCATTATGGATTGTAAAGGAGAAAGAAGACAACTAGAAAGACCAAAAAGTATGGAGTTGCAATAGTCAAGGTGGGAAATGATGATAGAGTGGATTAATATCTTAGCTGTGTCTTGTGTAATGAAGTGGTGAATTTTGGAGATGTTTTTAAGGTGGAAACGGCAGGAGTTGGCTAAAGATTGGATGTGAGGAGTGAATAAGAGATCTGAGTCAAGTGTGAACCCAAGAAATTGGGCATGCAGGCTTGGGGTAATGATGCTATTATCAACAGTTATAGAAAGATAGGGGCAGGGGATATGGAAAAAATGTGGGGAGATAAGGAGCTCAGTTTTGCTAAGGTTTAGCTCAAAGTAGTGAGAGGGCATTCAAGATTAAATATGCGAAATACAGTAAGTGACATAAGTCAGCAAGGAAAGAGGATAGGTCTAGTGCAAAAAGGAAGATTTGGGTGTCATCAGCATACAAATGATATTGAAACCTGCGGGACTTTATTAAGGAACCTAATGATAACATATAGATTAAGAAGAGAAGGGGACCAATGACAGAGCCTTGTGGTACCCCAACAGAAAGTGGTAAAGGGGCAGAGGATGCACCAGAAAAGGCTACACTAAAGTTACTGTTAGACAGCTAGACAGACCTTTAGAAGGCTGTGTCGCAATTGCCGAAGGATTGGAGTGTTTGGAGCAAAAGAGGGTGGTCAACAGTATCAAAGGCTGCAGACAGATCAAGAAGGATTAACATAGAGAAGTGGTCTTTTGGTTTTGCTATAAGTAGGTAATTAGTAACATTGACTATTGCTGTCTCTGTAGAGAAAAAGATATTCACATTTGTGATCGTTTCAATCAATTTTGTAGGCAGGTTCTGACGAGATATTTGGATTGATTTAATTCAAAATCTTTGACCACTGGTAAAAAGCCAAGAAAAGTTGTTTGTGTGTGCAATATGAGTGTAAGAAAACTTGATGTTCTGGATTTATCGCTTACGTAATTTTGGCTGCTTAACAAATTCAAATTGTTTCACAATGAATACATAGAATTGCCAATATGTAAGAAGTAGAAAAAAGTTTTAATATTGAAAACTCAAATGCATTGGATTGGGACCAATAATTGCCAAGAAGTGTTTTCTAATGGATTGTTATACTTTTAGTTGGAAGCTTGTATGAAAAGTATATTTTGGGTGAAGATGATGCAAAAAAAACAAACAAAAAAAGATAATGGGCAAACTTTTTCTCCCATTACATTGGATTAGCGGTGAAACGGAATGTGAGACATTTTGTGTTAAAAAAGTATTATGCATGAAATGTTACTTTATATATATATATATATATATATATATATATATATATATATATATATATATATATATATATATATATATATATATATATATATTTTTTTTTTTTTCCTTAAATGCCTGAGTTTAAGTTGTCATTTAATTTTCAAAAACTTGGAAACTCTAAAAATATTTTTTTGTGTCACATCATTGATTACATCACTATTGCTAAAATTTATGACACCATTAATGACAGAGATCTCATCTTTTTTTTGTCATCACTTAACAACACCATTATTTACATAACATACATATCATGTACCATATAAAAAATATAATATCATCAATGACATAATTACTGCCATCACACATCATCAAATTTATAAAACATAATGATGTAAAAATTTAAAAAAGTTTTAAAAATATATACTAGTTTAAACTTTTGGCAGACAGATTTATTAGTTTAATTAATAACTCTGTTATTTTTTATTGTTCTTTTGCTGTGTGCCTTTTGAGTTTTAGATGCTGCTCAAATTTAAACACAACTGGTAGTCATTTGTAATTGAGAAACCAACACATTTATTTTTATCAGCAGATACAATCTATACACCATTATTTTATATATACATCATGAGACAACTACAACAAAAAAGTGTGAAAAAATGCATATTTTATTACATTTTAAATCAACAAGGTTGTAAACAATAGAGTTTGAGGTTTTTTTTCTTCTAAACTCTATAGTCAATGGTGGATCAATAAATGTATTAAAGGACCAGTCAACACATTAGATTTGCATAATCAACAAATGCAAGATAACAAGACAATGCAATAGCACTTAGTCTGAACTTCAAATGAGTAGTAGATTTTTTTATAATAAATTTTAAAGTTATGTATATTTCCACTCCCCTTGTACCATGTGATAGCAATCAGCCAATCGCAAATGCATATACGTATAGTCTGTGAATTCTTGCACATGCTCAGTAGGATCTGGTGACTCAAAAATTGTAAATATAAAAGATTGTGCACATTTTTTTTAATGGAAGTAAATTGGAAAGTTGTTTAAAATTACATGCTATATCTGAATCATGAAAATTTAATTTAACCTGAGTGTCCCTTTAAGTAAACTGTATAAAATAATCAGAAATTGATAATAAGTCACTGCAATATTCTACAGAATCAAGCCATTAAAAATCAAGAGGAAAGAAATGTAAATATCAACTTGTAAATATAGAGGGGAATCAGCGATACCCTATACGAGAGAACAGAAACCCAGCAACGAAGTATCAATAACACCTAGTATGGTTATCAATTTGTCCTCAGTTAATATAATAAGTGTTGAGGAAAAAGTATTGAGCATGGGGTTGGGGTTTGTCCCTTCAAGGGACTTTGACCTGTTTCAGACAATCCTTGATCTCAATAAATTAATCAGGGACCTAACCCTTAAAAACTATTTTCACCACACAGACACTAGATTAACTATCTGTTCAGACAATACAATGACCCAAGATGTAGACACCAACTATACCCATTTAAATTTTGAAGATATTTGCACTCTTACAGCCCTGGAGGATCTATCCACTACATACCCATTAGAGGGACATATGGAGTTACCAAAGATTACATCTAAATATAAATCTAATTTCTATCCATTACAGGCTAGAGGGAAGTGACTTGAAGTTTTTCACAAAAGAACAGTAGAAGATTTAACTCATCTAGCAAATAGCAAACAAAAGCATATATCAAATATGACCAGAATGGAAAGAGAGGCTGTTACAGCCCTACAAAATAATAGAGACATCGTGATTAAAAACTCTGATAAGGGAGGAAGTGTTGTGATCATGGATAGGAGTGCATACGTGGCTGAGGCAGTAAGGCAACTTAGTGACACAGAGACATATTTATCACTGGGTGGGGAACCTACAGTGTGCTTTAGGGCACAACTTGTGAGCCTTCTGGATGATGGTGTGGAAATCGGTTATTTAGACAGAAAAAACTTTTAGCAGTCTTTATAGTTGACCATCCTGTCATACCCATTTTCCACCATCCCCCGAAGGTTCACAAGAGCCTTATCAACATTAAAGGTAAACCCATTGTGGCGGGTATAGGGTCCCTCCTGGAGCCTTTGTCTAATTGGGTAGATCAATTTCTTCAGCCACTGGTGCACAAACTTCCAAGTTATATAAGAGACACAACACATGCCCTAATAAAGATGGAGAATATAGAGTGAAGAAATGGCTATAACTGGTTAACAATTGATGTTGTGTCATTGTATTCCAGTATCCCCCAACCGGTTCGGTTTGAGGGCCATAGAATTCTTTCTAGATCTTTTCACAGATCTGGCAGATGATCTGAAACAATACATCGTAGATATAGCCAAATTCCTTCTCAAACTAAATTTCTTTATGTTCCAGGGATGACTCTACCTCCAGAGACGTGGGACCGCCATGGGGGCAAAATTTGCCCCCTCATATGCCAACCTCTTTATGGGGTGGTGGGAGCGGTTCCATGTCTATGGAGATAGTAAACCATTTACCACACGGTTAGTGAGGTATTTACTCTACAGGGAGTGCAGAATTATTAGGCAAATGAGTATTTTGACCACATCATCCTCTTTATGCATGTTGTCTTACTCCAAGCTGTATAGGCTCGAAAGCCTACTACCAATTAAGCATATTAGGTGATGTGCATCTCTGTAATGAGAAGGGGTGTGGTCTAATGACATCAACACCCTATATCAGGTGTGCATAATTATTAGGCAACTTCCTTTCCTTTGGCAAAATGGGTCAAAAGAAGGACTTGACAGGCTCAAAAAAGTCAAAAATAGTGAGATAACTTGCAGAGGGATGCAGCACTCTTAAAATTGCAAAGCTTCTGAAGCGTGATCATCGAACAATCAAGCGTTTCATTCAAAATAGTCAACAGGGTCGCAAGAAGCGTGTGGAAAAATCAAGGCGCAAAATAACTGCCCATGAACTGAGAAAAATCAAGCGTGCAGCTGCCAAGATGCCACTTGCCACCTGTTTGGCCATATTTCAGAGCTGCAACATCACTGGAGTGCCCAAAAGCACAAGGTGTGCAACACTCAGAGACATGGCCAAGGTAAGAAAGGCTGAAAGACGACCACCACTGAACAAGACACACAAGCTGAAACGTCAAGACTGGGCCAAGAAATATCTCAAGACTGATTTTTCTAAGGTTTTATGGACTGATGAAATGAGAGTGAGTCTTGATGGGCCAGATGGATGGGCCCGTGGCTGTATTGGTAAAGGGCAGAGAGCTCCAGTCCGACTCAGATGCCAGCAAGGTGGCGATGGAGTACTGGTTTGGGCTGGTATCATCAAAGATGAGCTTGTGGGGCCTTTTCGGGTTGAGGATGGAGTCAAGCTCAACTCCCAGTCCTACTGCCAGTTTCTGGAAGACACCTTCTTCAAGCAGTGGTACAGGAAGAAGTCTGCATCCTTCAAGAAAAACATGATTTTCATGCAGGACAATGCTCCATCACACGCGTCCAAGTACTCCACAGCGTGGCTGGCAAGAAAGGGTATAAAAGAAGAAAATCTAATGACATGGCCTCCTTGTTCACCTGATCTGAACCCCATTGAGAACCTGTGGTCCATCATCAAATGTGAGATTTACAAGGAGGGAAAACAGTACACCTCTCTGAACAGTGTCTGGGAGTCTGTGGTTGCTGCTGCACGCAATGTTGATGGTGAACAGATCAAAACACTGACAGAATCCATGGATGGCAGGCTTTTGAGTGTCCTTGCAAAGAAAGGTGGCTATATTGGTCACTGATTTGTTTTTGTTTTCTTTTTGAATGTCAGAAATGTATATTTGTGAATGTTGAGATGTTATATTGGTTTCACTGGTAAAAATAAATAATTGAAATGGGTATATATTTGTTTTTTGTTAAGTTGCCTAATAATTATGCACAGTAATAGTCACCTGCACACACAGATATCCCCCTAAAATAGCTAAAACTAAAAACAAACTAAAAACTACTTCCAAAAATATTCAGCTTTGATATTAATGAGTTTTTTGGGTTCATTGAGAACATGGTTGTTGTTCAATAATAAAATTAATCCTCAAAAATACAACTTGCCTAATAATTCTGCACTCCCTGTATATAGATGACCTCTTGATCATCTGATCAGGGGACAGGAACACTGCACAGGAATTTGTACAGTACCTAAACAATAATGATGTAGAGATCAGCTTCACCTATGAATGGGATAGAAAGAGCATTAATTTCCTGGATATCACCCTTAACACTTATGATGTGTCTACTAAAATAGTCTCCACTCCCTACAGAAAGCCCATTACAGGAAACTTGATTCTACATGCTAAGAGCAATCACCCAAAACATGTGTTTGGGGGGATTGCAAAGGGCCAGTTTATGCATCTCAAAAGGAACTGCACATTGGAAAGGGACTTTCTGAAAGAGAGTGGAGACTTAACTAGGTGCTTACACTAGAGAGGATATCCAAAAAGGGTGGTATCAGGTGCTTTTGCCAAAGTTAAAGATATGGACAGAAAGGCCCTGATTAGGGGTAATCCACTGAGAGATTCTAGGAGGGCTGAGAGAGACAGCGGTGAACCTATCTTTGTTACAGCTTTTTCCAGCCAATACAGGGAAATATGTTCTATAATTAAGAAAAATGTACCCATCTTGATGGGAGATAGGAATTTAAGGCCATACATTGAAAATGGATGCAAATGTGTATACAGAAAGAAATTAACTTTGGGCAACATCTTGTCTCCTAGTCTTCTTAGAGATGAGGGTAGAGCAAGCTCTTGGCTATGACACAAAGGAACATTTAAATGTGGTAAGAGAACCTGTGGCTCTTGTGACCATGTGTGGGTCACGGATAAGTTTTACTCAGTCAATCGCATGGAAGAGTATGAGACAAGAGGCTGCGTCAATTGTACAAGTAAATTTGTAGTCTATCTGATTGAATGCACTAGTTGTTCACGGCAGTACGTGGGAAGAACCGCTTGAGAAGTGGGTACGCGGATAAAGGAACATCTCTCATATATTTCAAGCGAGAGACCATGTTCGGCTCTTTCTAAACATTTTATAGAGGTGCATCATGGCAATGTTGGATCCTTTAGGTGGCAGGCTATTGAACAAATAGTGAGACCACCCAGGGGTGATTACAAACTACAAATCTGAAGCCTGCCAAGAGATATATTGGATCCAAAAGTTGGATAGCTTGGTACCGAGAGGATTCAATTTTGAATTTGACATCATTAATTTTGGCAGAGATGATGACAGAGGCTTAGTCTTTGATGCACATGTTCATAGATTAAACTATTAAAATAGTAAACCATTTACATCTGGCTGTACTTGAAAGTTCACTTCTGTACCTTGTAAAGAGGAAACAAAATTCTGCATATATTGTAAGAATTCTGGCAAATTGGGAAGAATAAGTGAGATTTTTCTACATGGGTAACATACCTATCCATAGGATGTAGGATGGTAATTAATAGGAGTAGCTGTCTTCTCCTGTTACGGTCGAGGTCAGGACAGGGGATAAGTTAGTGTACCACCCTGGGACTTGGTTTAGGATTAGACTGCGAGCTCCTCAATTTATCAATCTCATATGATTATCAGAACAATAATCAAATAGTTAAGTAATCAATTCATTTATTTCACTTCCCCCTTTCCCCTAATCATAGAACATACAGAGGTATATGTCTATATACTGTATATGTATATGCATACTCAAATCGAATGTATTGCCTAAATTTAATCTGTAGCATAAGAATAGTATGATCTATGAAGTGCTAAAGTTTATTCCTTGGTGGTATTCAGGCATTGCTTCCAGAATGACCATAATATATCTGCTACTATTGTTGTCAAATATATATCTAATATGAAAATGTGGGTTGCAACATGCTACCAAAATATCACCTAGATTTAGAGTTTTACGTTAGCCGTCCAAACCAGCGTTAAGGGGTCCTAACGCTGGTTTTGGCCGCCTGCTGGTATTTAGAGTCAGTCAGGAAAGGGTCTAACGCTCACTTTCCAGCCGCAAATTTTCCATACCGCAGATCCCCTTACGCCAATTGCATATCCTATCTTTTCAATGGGATCTTCCTAACACTGGTATTTAGAGTCTTGGCTGAAGTGAGCGTTAGAACTCTAACGACAAAACTCCAGCCGCAGAAAAAAGTCAGGAGTTAAGAGCTTTATGGGCTAACGCCGGTTCATAAAGCTCTTAACTACTGTGCTCTAAAGTACACTAACACCCATAAACTACCTATGCACCCCTAAACCTAGGTCCCCCCACATCGCCGCCACTATAATTAAATTTTTTAAACCCTAATCTGCCGACCGCGCACAGCCGCAACCTACATTATCCCTATGTACCCCTAATCTGCTGCCCCTAACATCGCCAACACCTACATAATATTTATTAACCCCTAATCTGCCCCCCCCAACGTCGCCGCTACCTACCTACACTTATTAACCCCTAATCTGCTGACCGGACCTCGTTGCCACTATAATAAATGTATTAACCCCTAAACCGCCTCACTCCCGCCTCAAAAACCCTATAATAAATAGTATTAACCCCTAATCTGCCCTCCCTAACATCGCCGACACCTAACTTCAAGTATTAACCCCTAATCTGCCGACCGGACCTTGCCGCTACTCTAATAAATGTATTAACCCCTAAAGCTAAGTCTAACCCTAACCCTAACACCCCCCTAAGTTAAATATAATTTAAATCTAACGAAATAAAATAAATCTTATTACATAAATTAATCCTATTTAAAGCTAAATACTTACCTGTAAAATAAACCCTAATATAGCTACAATATAACGAATAATTATATTGTAGCTATTTTAAAATAATTTCAAAATTACCTGTAAAATAAATCCTAACCTAAGTTACAATTAAACCTAACACTACACTATCAATAAATTAATTAAATAAATTACCTACAATTAAATAAACTAAACTAAATTACAAAAAAAAACCAAACAATAAATTACAAAAAATAAAAAAAGATTACAAGAATTTGAAACTAATTACACCTACTCTAAGCCCCCTAAAAAAATAACAAAGCCCCCCAAAATAAAAAAAATGCCCTACCCTATTCTAAAACAAAAAGTTAACAGCTCTTTTACCTTACCAGCCCTTAAAAGGGCCTTTTGCGGGGCATGCCCCAAAGTAAACAGCTCTTTTGCATTTTAAAAAAACATACAATACCCCCCCAACATTACAACCCACCACCCACATACCCCTAATCTAACCCAAACCCCCCTTAAAAAACCTAACACTAAGCCCCTGAAGATCTCCCTACCTTATCTTCACCACGCCGGGTATCACCGATCCGTCCAGAAGAGGGTCCGAAGTCTTCATCCTATCCGGCAAGAAGAGATCCAGAAGAGGCTCAAAAGTCTTCATCCTATCCGGCAAGAAGAGGACATCTGGACCAGTAGACATGTTCATCCAGGCGGCGTCTTCTATCTTCATCCATCCGGCGTGGAGCGGGACCATCTTGAAGCAGCCGACGCGGATCCATCCTCTTCTTCCGGCGACTCCCGACCAATGAAGGTTCCTTTAAGTGACGTCATCCAAGATGGCGTCCCTCGAATTCCGATTGGCTGATAGGATTCTATCAGCCAATCGGAATTAAGGTAGGAAAAATCTGATTGGCTGATTGAATCAGCCAATCAGATTCAAGTTCAATCCGATTGGCTGATTCAATCAGCCAATCAGATTGAGCTCGCATTCTATTGGCTGTTCCGATCAGCCAATAGAATGCAAGCTCAATCTGATTGGCTGATTGGATCAGCCAATCAGATTGAACTTGAATTTGATTGGCTGATTCAATCAGCCAATCAGATTTTTCCTACCTTAATTCCGATTGGCTGATAGAATCCTATCAGCCAATCGGAATTCGAGGGACACCATCTTGGATGACATCACTTAAAGGAACCTTCATTCGTCGGGAGTCACCGGAAGAAGAGGATGGATCCGCGTCGGCTGCTTCAAGATGGTCCCGCTCCGCGCCGGATGGATGAAGATAGAAGACGCCGCCTGGATGAACATGTCTACCGGTCCGGATGTCCTCTTCTTGCCGGATAGGATGAAGACTTTTGAGCCTCTTCTGGACCTCTTCTTGCCGGATAGGATGAAGACTTCGGACCCTCTTCTGGACGGATCGGTGATACCCGGCGTGGTGAAGATAAGGTAGGGAGATCTTCAGGGGCTTAGTGTTAGGTTTTTTAAGGGGGGTTTGGGTTAGATTAGGGGTATGTGGGTGGTGGGTTGTAATGTTGGGGGGGGGTATTGTATGTTTTTTTTAAATGCAAAAGAGCTGTTTACTTTGGGGCATGCCCCGCAAAAGGCCCTTTTAAAGGGACCCATAACACCTGTCTGCTAAAACTTCTTAAAACTAACTTATGAGCAAAAAAACCCCAAGAAAACATGGATGTCAAATAAAGAATTTCAATTACAATGGTGATCCAGAGCTTGATACTGCTATGTATTCCACCATATTGTAACGCACGTTGCCACACAGCAGACTGAGTCACGCAGTGGCGGATCCAGGGGGGGGCAACGGGGCAATTGCCCCCCCCCCCCGAGAATATACTGAGAGAGGGCTTCCCTACAGTGGCGTCGCTACAGGGGGGCACTTGGCTCCAATGCTAGCCTCCAATTTCAGTCACAGCCGGTCACATTCCTACACAACACAAGGCAGTGGAACATGACCGGAGACAGAACAGGAGACTGAACTGGAAAGGAAGAGGGAGGAGCCAGCCAGGCGCTGTGGTGTGGTGCAGGAAGACTAGCTAGAGAGTGCGGGAAGGAGCCGAGCAGGACCGGGTCAGCAGGCAGCAAGAAAATGAAGATTTGGGGGTAAGTGAAGTCACTCTCACTCACAACAGGGACAGGGTTACTTAGGACATGGCATGATGGCAGACGGCTCACTCTCTGTAACAGACAGACCCAGACTCCACCGATAAAAAACACTTTGGTCTCTAGAGAATCTGTAAAATACTGGCTGCTGCAAATTCCCACTGTCAACTGTCATAATGTTTTTTCCGGTATGGCTGACTTGTCAAAATCTGCAATATACATTTCACACTTCTGCCACCTTGTCAGCCATACCGGAAAAAAACATTGACAGTTGACAGGGGACTGTATGTGCAGCAGCATTTAGTAGCCTGGTAGGTTTCTCTGGAACCCCACTGGAAATACATTTAAAATACCGTACATTGTGAAATTGTAAAATTTTAAAATACACTGTGCTGTGCTAGACAAGAGAGCTGTCTGTGTCAGGAAAGAGTTTTATGTGTGAGGGGTAGATGTGGCAATACTGAGATACTAACTACTGAATATACCTGAGGTTTAGGTATACATATACACACAGTTACACACACATGAATACACACACACACACACATATACACACAGATACACACATACTTACATACACATACATAAATAGTTACACACACACATTATACATACATACACACAGTTACATACATGCATAAATACACACCTATATACTTTACATACACATACATACACACATACATACATACAAACATACAGTACATACACACACAAATACATACACAGTCTCAGAGCATTCATACACGCTCAGGACAGGAAGTTTAAAACCTGTGGTGTACACTAAAAGGATTTTTTTTACTCATTCCACAATGTTAATTAATATTTTCCATCTGGATATTTTTTTCTATTTCAGTATATTTGCATTTTTTTTTTTTTTTTTTTTTTTTTTAATATTGTTTTTATTGGAAAAAGGAAAAATAAGAAACATTGACATGGTGTGTAATACAAATAAGACATTGATTTTCCAGAGTCCAGTTTTCAGATTATTCCTTAGTGAACAGATGGTTCTAAAATATTAAAGAATCATAGATTTCTGCGTGTCCAACAAGGCTCCTTGGCCTGTCAATTATGATCAGTAATATTCAATCAACTGAGGAAAAGGAAATAGAAAAGGAATAACATCCAATTAAGAGTCAATCATATCCAATTATTTTGGAATGCTTTACAAGTGTTTCTAACATATGCCGAACATTAAGAATAAACGCTGGTAATCGGTATGTCACGGTGTCACGGCTCGCCATGGCCGAGCTAGCAGGTGGCTTCTTGTGTCCCCTACTGAGCTATGTGTAGCTTAGGATCTGTATCCTTCGGTTTGGGAGTGTAGTGATCTCTTACGCTGGACAGTTATGTCGTCCCTACCTATAATAATAATCCGTCTGATGATATCACTGAGGAGTGCTATTGCTTTCTTTCCATAATTGTAGCATAAGATCATGTATATCTGCGGTTCCCTGCTGGAGATGGTGATATCTTTCTAATTGCAGGAGAGTGTCAACTTGTTGGCTCCACTCCGAGACTGTTGGGATAGTACGTGATTTCCAGTATTTGGGAATCAACATTTTAGCACTGTTTAGCATGATCAATAATAGCGCCCTACTTTGTTTGCTCTCTACGTTGGGTAATGATAAGTACAATAGTGTTTTAGGGCTATTCTGTAGTGTCTTCCCCACCGTGTGTTCTATTCGGGTTAACACATTCACCCAGTATGTGTCTAATTTGGGACATTGCCACCAGATGTGTGTCAATGTTCCCTCTCCTCCACAATTTCTCCAACACCTCCCTGAAGCTGTCTTGTAAATTTTATGTAACCTATGGGGTGTAAGGTACCATCTTGACAAAAACTTATAGCTTGCTTCCTGTACTCTCACCGAGATTGAAGCTCTTTTAGTGACTTGAAACGCAGTGTACCAATCCTTGATATCTATCTCCATTTGTAATTCTTTCTCCCATGCCCTGGTGTGTGTGACTCTTCTACTACCAGAAGTCTATATGTTAGTGCAATGGCGTGGGCTACGGGGGCGTCTCGTAGACACAAGCTTTCAAATGCTGTCACCTGTCTCGTCAGTGTATGTTTGTGGTGGTGGGTCGCGAGGTAGTGAGCGATCTGAGAGTGCGCCAGCCAGTTCATGTGCGTTCCTATTGTTGTCTCCCTCAAGTCGGTCAACGGCAGTAGCTTGTTTCCCTCTAGAAGAGACAGTAACGTAAGATCCCTGAAAGGGATCACAAGCTCTGTCTCTTTGCCCTTGTAGTTCCAGGGCAGGTCAGTGTTCTGGTATATAGGGGTCAATGGTGCATCTGTGGAGGAGATATTCGTGGTTGTGTGTATGATTTTGTCCCATTGGGTGAAAAAGTCTAAGAACAGGGGGTACACGGTAGTGGCTCTGTGTCTACACCTCTCCAGGGTCCAAGCCTGGAGGCCGGCATTTCTTGTGTCTAATATATCGCAGTCTAATTGTACCCACACCTTGTTAGGGTCGTTGTGGCACCAATCTGTCAGTCTCTGCAATGTGATGGCCTGTTTATAGGTATGTATATTGGGGACCCCAAGTCCTCCCCTGTCCCTGGGGAGGTACAGTGTTTTTTTTCGCTATCAGCGGCTTGACGCCCCCCCATACATATTGCTCCATGAGGTTTTGTATCTTATGCAGAAAACCTATCGGCAAAGGTATGGGAGTAGTCTGCAACAGGTATAGCAGTCTGGGGAGCACGTTCATTTTGATGACGTGAATTCTACCTATCCATGATGTCGTTTTCTTTTTCCAGCTAGACAGGTCTGTGATTAGTGTAGCTTCCAACATTTTGTAATTAGCCTGGAAAAGTACCTGCGGGTCTGGGGACAAGTAGATTCCTAGGTATTTCATTTTGGTCTGTTGTAATCTGAGTGGGCAGTCTTGCAATATGTTTGGTAATTCGTCTGAGTTATATGTGATATTAAGTATTTCAGATTTGGTTATA
This sequence comes from Bombina bombina, assembly GCF_027579735.1. Lineage (NCBI taxonomy): Eukaryota > Metazoa > Chordata > Amphibia > Anura > Bombinatoridae > Bombina > Bombina bombina. Next base: position 164,258,436 of record NC_069507.1, on the reverse strand, counting down.
TTGAGGTGGAAGTTGGAAACTTGTCCATATTCCCTGAAGGTGGCAAGGGCCCCGGGCAGCGAAATCTCCGCGTTTGTCAAGGTAAGCAGCACATCGTCTGCATATAATGCTAACTTGTGCTCCCTAGTCTTTATCGGTATACCTGTTATCTGCGGGTTATCTCTTATTTTTTGAGCCAGTACCTCTATAGTAATAGCAAATAGGATTGGTGAGAGGGGGCACCCTTGTCTTGTACCATTCTGAATGAGGAACTTATCTGATAAGAGGCCATTTACTTTAACCCGTGCCGTCGGGCGCCTATATAGGGTGAAAATCTGAGCTATAAAAGTGTCGCTAAATTTCATTTTATGCAGGACCGCTTTTAGGAAATGCCAATGAACCCTGTCAAAGGCTTTCTCTGCATCTGTGGACACCAAGATTGCTGGCATGTTTTGTTGTTGGGTATAAGTTATCAGTTGGAGTATTTTTAGGGTGTTGTCCCTCGCCTCCCTCCCAGGGACAAATCCCACCTGATCAGGGTGTATTAATTGTGGTAAGTACCGATTGATTCTTACGGCTAAAATCTTGGCGAAGATCTTGATGTCCGAATTCAGGAGGGAGATGGGGCGAAAGTTTTCTGGTTTGTTCGGACATCTGCCTTGCTTGGGTAGTACCGTAATAGTATTTGCATTTTTTTTATATGATTATTTAGTGTCTGTTTTAATACACCCAAGCCCCAGTTTGTGAAAAGTTATAAATTTGTTGCACTGCTCCCTGCTCGCTCTCAGATTCTCTTGTTTTGTTGATCTCTGCACTCACTGTGTGCTACGGGAGATGGGGCAAGGATATCACAGCTGAAGTGTGAATTGCTCTGGGCAGATCTAAGCCCGTGCACAGCTATTTGTTTTAGAACTCCTTAGGCTCTACCTCTGCTTTGTGTCTGTGACAGCTGAAAATAAATCACTGCAGTGACAGCAAACAGGTAAAAAAAAACGGAGTAGGGCTGCTATTTCACAGTGTAATTACATAAATAGTAGAATCTGCTTCCCCCTTGAATATTAACCAATATAATATTTACTATTCAAAATAATTTAAAACACTACATTTAAAAAGTATTTTACTTGAGATGAGATTTTTTTTTGCATTGAGAGAGCAGTGGAAATTGCATGGACGCAGCATGGGCATACAAAATACATAGTAAATTGCACATTTAAAGTAAATATTTTTTTTGTTTATGTACAATGCTTTATTTTTTTGTTAATTCCATGTTTTACAAAGCTAATTATGGCACAGATAGGCACTTAGGCAGAACTGATTCTTGCTCATTTCCTATTATAAGTTGTATGAGCTTATATCATGTATCTACACTGGCCCTTTTATTTAGAATAATATGTTGAAAACTAATGCATTTCCACAGAGTACACTTTTCTCAACAGACACTGCAGCACATGTTCTGCATCACAGTGAGTATTTTATCTAAGCAAACATAAATAACAGAATAATATGCTGTGTGCATCGCATGACTGCTGTGTGTACAATATGGTGGCATACATAGCGGCATGAATCTCTGGATCAACACTATAATTGAAATCACTCTACTTGAATTGTTTGCGGTAAGATATCTGTGCTTAGTTGTTTTTTATTATTTAGTAGAAGTTAGTTTTAAGGAATTTTAGTAGGTGTTATGGTTCCCTTTAAGGGCTGGTAAGGTAAAAGAGCTGTTAACTTTTTATTTTAGAATAGGGTAGGGCATTTTTTTATTTTGGGGGGCTTTGTTATTTTTTTAGGGGGCTTAGAGTAGGTGTAATTAGTTTAAAATTCTTGTAATCTTTTTTTATTTTTTGTAATTTAGTGTTTTTTTTGTTTTGTAATTTAGTTTAGTTGATTTAATTGTAGATAATTGTAGGTAGTTTATTTAATTAATTTATTGATAGTGTAGTGTTAGGTTTAATTGTAACTTAGGTTAGAATTTATTTTACAGGTAATTTTGTAATTATTTTAACTAGGTAGCTATTAAATAGTTATTAACTATTTAATAGCTATTGTACCTGGTTAAAATAAATACAAAGTTACCTGTAAAATAAATATAAATCCTAAAATAGCTACAATATAATTATTCGTTATATTGTAGCTATATTAGGGTTTATTTTACAGGTAAGTATTTAGCTTTAAATAGGATTAATTTATTTAATAAGATTTATTTTATTTCGTTAGATTTAAATTATATTTAACTTAGGGGGGTGTTAGGGTTAGGGTTAGACTTAGCTTTAGGGGTTAATACATTTATTAGAGTAACGGCGAGGTCCGGTCGGCAGATTAGGGGTTAATACTTGAAGTTAGGTGTCGGCGATGTTAGGGAGGGCAGATTAGGGGTTAATACTATTTATTACAGGGTTTTTTGAGGCGGGAGTGAGGCGGTTTAGGGGTTAATACATTTATTATAGTGGCGGCGAGGTCCGGTCGGCAGATTAGGGGTTAATAAGTGTAGGTAGGTAGCGGCGACGTGGGGGGGGGCAGATTAGGGGTTAATAAATATAATATAGGGGTCGGCGATGTTAGGGGCAGCAGATTAGGGGTAGATAGCTATAATGTAGGTTGCGACGGTGTACGGAGCGGCCGATTAGGGGTTAATAATAAAATGCAGGGGTCAGCGATAGCGGGGGCGGCAGATTAGGGGTTAATAAGTGTAAGGTTAGGGGTGTTTAGACTCGGGGTACATGTTAGGGTGTTAGGTGCAGACTTAGGAAGTGTTTCCCCATAGGAAACAATGGGGCTGCGTTAGGAGCTGAACGCTGCTTTTTTGCAGGTGTTAGGTTTTTTTCCAGCTCAAACTGCCCCATTGTTTCCTATGGGGGAATCGTGCACGAGCACGTTTTTGAAGCTGGCCGCGTCCGTAAGCAACGGTGGTTTAGAGAGTTGAAGTGGCGGTAAATTATGCTCTACGCTCCCTTTTTGGAGCCTAACGCAGCCCTTCAGAGAACTCTCAATACTAGCGTTATTTAAAAGGTGCGGGAGGAAAAAAACACGCGTAGCTAACGCACCCCTTTGGCCGCAAAACTCTAAATCTAGCCGTATGTATACATTTAGATATATAACTAAATTATTTATTCCTGGTGTCAAGATATATTTAATAGTGGGGATTAGGGTCTACACATATATCGGTACAAGTGGAGGTCGGTGGCGGTTCTAGACACATTTTACTGGGGGGGCGGGGGCAAGGTGGGGCTAGTGTTTAATCAGAGGGGCACATTAAAAAATGGAAACAAATGATATTTAAACATTAAATACTTTCATTTTGCTTTACATTAAAATCATACAAACGTTTATTTTGTACATAAAGAGTGCGTCAATTGATCAAACAGTGAGGTAGGGCCATCAAAAATTAGAAATTAAATACAGTAGGACAATGCTGCAAAAGGTGGACATGGACCCCTGAAAAAAATGTCACCACAAATAATATTTAACTGATGAGGAGCCACTGAAATGTCATCAAAAACAATGTAATTTTCCCACACCTTATAACCTTCTGACATGAAACTATGGAGGCCTTCAGCATGAAACATTGTGTAGCGCTAGCTAGGGTACTGACATTCAGATATTTGCTTCTGCTTCAATGAGTTAGCGCTGCGGAATCTGTTGGTGCTCTACAAATAACAGATAATAATAATTAGATATTTAAACATAGCGAGACCAGACATTTACAAACTTGATTTTCTTATCGGAGTGAGGATTAGGAACAACAGTTACGTGCAACAAATTACTTTACGAGATGAAATTGTTTTGCTTACCTTCGCCTATTGCAAAAAGACATTAGTAGCTCCTCTCTTGACTTCAATACTTGTTGCTGCTGTTCTCATTCTCATCTCGCATCCAGCAAGGCAGTGTTTGGATGCGTTGCTCTAATTAATCAGTGTAGAACGCTGAGTCACATTACCTTAGTTTCGCTTTTGTCGCTAGTGCATAAAATTGTAATAACTTGATCATTAAATTATTTCATTATCATTTTATTATTCAGTCAGCTTAGGGGGGCCACGGGGGGGGGGGGGGGGGGACATTTTTACAGGGTCACTGGGCCCTGTAGTCCTCCGTGTAGAACCGCCACTGGTGGAGGTAAATGTATTTTTGGGTCCTAGAACACTAAAAATAGCTCTGCTACCTCGAGAAAAAGGCATGTCTATCCTGAATAAGTACTGCATTGTGCTGTATTATAAAATACTAACAGTTTGTGGGTCAATTGTATATAGTATATTTCATCAACATACATGCACATTTGTTAACAGGATTTTGGTATGCTCTCTTGTAATGTTCAGCTCTATTAAGGGTTAACTATTAATCAATTAGGTAAAGCAACCAATGACAATGTTCTTAATCCTTTTTAAACTAACTTACTAGTAAGTAATGTAGGTCCATGATTACGGTCGTGAGGACAAAAAACAGTCATACCATTTCTTTTTTGGCTGCTTACTATGTCGAGTTCAGCTAAGTTTTGTGATGCCATGTATTTTAAGTTTAACTTGAATACATTTTTTATGTTTTAACCTTTACTGGAGCCTGCATCGTCTTGGAACAAAGTATAACTTTTTTTCTTAAGTCTTTACGGAGCACTGGGGCTCCCTCAAACACCAGGCAAAGCACGCCTCCAAGCCAGGAGCCAATTACAGGCCACGCATGCTTGACCCGTGACGTCACAACGTCAAACACAGACTGAAGACCTTTGCTGGCAGTGGAGCCGACCGGAGGAAAGGGAGACAAAGCGATTACAAGCAGAGAAGGGAATGGAGAAAGGACTCTCCTCAGCTAACTATTTGATGCCGTTTGCTACCCTAGGCGGACCCGGCGGATACAGCACTGGGTGAGTCCCTTTATTATTGCTCACGGAGCGGGACATTGTCATATGGTGACTGTAGATCACGTAATCTGCTTAACATTGCCGTTTCCGTTCCGTTTCACCTTACATCAAACACTACAGCACAGAGGTAGGAGGGACATGGTCCCGGTCCTCTGAGTTTGCTTGTAAAATAGCTCTGTTACATGGGTAACATCTGGATGGGACATGTAGGTGCTAGATGTGATTATATGGTAAGGGACTCTCTCAGGATGGTCTGATGCTATATAAAAAATAATAAATAATAGAGGACTATAACTATACATTATACAGGCACAATCACTTATGGATATATCCCTTTTGTTTTCTGTTTATTACTACCCAGTAATCCACATTTGTGGAGACTGTCTGCATGTTGTGGGCCTGTTGCATATGAGATTACAAACTCCTGGCTTAATTTAATAATGGATATGGCAAACACAATAGACACTTTCTCTTTCTTTTCCCTCAAACAGAATGAGGATGATGATTTTGAGACTGTGGAGCTTAAAGATGTCTTTGAAAACAATGTAATTAACACTAAATTGGGGGACTTGTTTCAGGACATGGAACATCTTAAAATTAAGGAGCAAAAACTAAAGTGTTAAAGTTGATTCTCTCTAAATATGTGGCCCCTAGAATAATACTGAGGGGACTACATATAAACAAATTTCCAACGTATGATGTAAAAGATCAGGACTTTATAGAACGTTGGAGTGACTGTTCACTGAAGTTTATTGCTTTATTGATAGAGTATAAAGAGTATCTACTGAATGAGGTTAAAACTAAACTAATACATCTACAATCTGAAATGAATACGTTTACTAAATATGACATCTTTCCCTTGTATGATGATATCCTTAAGAAAACAATAGAAGAATCTAGGAAACTAGTGTTACAAGTTAAACATTCTAAGTTTCTTAGCGATCAAAAGAATTATAATTCAGGTGTGGTCTATGTATGGCGTAAAAGCCAGAGAAATAAGTCCTGGTATAACCCAAATGTTGACACCGAAATACCTCAATCCAATGAGGGAAATAGTTGTGGGTGCCGAAACAGATGGAGGAGACGCCAAAATAGGAATTTTACACAAGATTTGCAGGAAGCCCCCAAGAGAGTTGTGTTCTCGGACTCAGAGCTGGACAATACTGATGAGGATAGGTTTGCCTTAAGTTTTGAGCAAGATGAACAGACTGGCTCTGAACCCGAGGACAAAAGAACTGAAATAATATTACCCCAGATTAATCAGGGAGACCACCAAAACAATGCCCAGGCTAGGGACATTTTGAAAAGCCCATACCAACTTGGGGCTAGACCCAAAGTGACAATTCAAAAAATTATGTAGAGCCCAACTACCCACCCACCTCCACTACAACCACTCCTATACCCAATCAACCGGTTAATGGCACTCAGGTTTTTCAGTGGGCCCCCAAACAACCACAGGGAGGAGGAATGAGGGGTGGGGGAGGAGGAATGAGGGGTGGGAGAGGAGGGAGGGGCAAATCAACTTGTAAATATGGAGGGGAATCAGCAATACCCTATAACAGAACAGAAACCCATCAATGAAGTATCAATAACACTTAGTATGGTTAGCAATTTTTCCTTAGTTAATATAACAAGTGTTGAGGAAAAAGTATTGAGCATGGGGTTGGGGTTTGTCCCTTCAAGGGACTTTGACCTGTTTCAGACAATCCTTGATCTCAATAAATTAGTCAGGGACCTAACCCTTAAAACTATTTTCACCACACAGACACTAGAGTAACTAAATGTTCAGGCAATACATTGACCCAAGATGTAGACACCGACTATACCCATTTAAAAGGCCCTGATTAGGGGTAATCCACCGAGAGATTCTAAGAGGACTGAGAGAGACAGCGGTGAACCTATCTTTGTTACAGCTTTTACCTAAACAAAACAGGGAAATATGTTCAATAATTAAGAAAAATGTACCCATCTTGATGGAAGATTGGAATTTAAGACCATACATTTAAAATGGATGCAAATGTGTATACAGAAAGAACTTAACTTTGGGCAACATCTTGTCTCCTAGTCTTCTTAGAGATGAGGGTAGAGCAAGCTCTTGGCTACGACATAAAGGAACATTTAAATGTGGTAAGGGAACCTGTGGCTCTTGTGACCATGTGTGGGTCACGGATAAGTTTTACTCAGTCAATTGCATGGAAGAGTATGAGACAAGAGGCTGCGTCAATTGTACGAGTACATTTGTAGTCTATCTGATTGAATGCACTAGTTGTTTATGGCAGTACGTGGGAAGAACCACTCAAGAAGTGGGTACGCAGATAAAGGAACATCTCTCATATATTTCAAGCGAGAGACCATGTTCGACTCTTTCTAAACATTTTATAGAGGTGCATCATGGCAATGTTGGATCCTTTAGGTGGCAGGCTATTGAACAAATAGTGAGACCACCCAGGGGTGGTGACAAACTACAAATCTTTAGCTGCCAATAGATATATTGGATCCACAAGTTGGATAGCCTGGTACTGAGAGGATTCAATTTTGAATTCGACATCATTCATTTTGGCAGAGATGATGATGGAGGCTTAGTCTTTTTGCACCTGTTCACAGATTAAACTATTAAAATATTAAATCATTTATATCTGGCTGTACTTGAAGGTTCACTCCTGTATCTTGTAAAGAGGAAACAAAATTCCACATATATTATAAGAATTCTGGCAAATTGGGAAGAATAAGTGAGATTTTTCTATATGGGTAACATACCTATCCATAGGATGTAGGATGGTAATTAAAAGGAGTAGCTGTCTTCTCCTGTTATGGCCGAGGTCAGGACAGGGGATAAGTTAGTGTAACACCCTGGGATTCAACAGAACAAGCAAAAGGTTAAACCATCCTTCAGCATATTAAAGGCGTAGTCGGTACGGAGCTATAATTGATGTGTAATGTAAAGTGTCCCGGTATATTTAGAGGTGAATATCCACAACAATATATCTTCAAAAACAACTTCATTAGGCACTTGCATTAATCATACAGTGTGTTGGTACTCACTGGACAGTTACATGTCCTGTCACTCCGACCATTCTTTGCTGCTCTTTCTCCCGGCGTCTAGCTTCTTCCTTAGGCTGATCGCTGCCTATGCAATGGCAGCTCGCCCAAACTGTGTTGTGCTGTATCCGAATATCCTCTCTGCATGAGCCCTGTGAGTATCCTTGGTGAATAGAGGCTAAAAAACAGTGAAAGCACCCAGTCCGGCTCCAATGCGGTGAGATAAATAAGATACTTTATTTCAAATATGATAAAAAACAAACATACAGACCACGGCAAGTGTAACCGCCAAATCTTAAAATCAAGGAGCTACAACCTCGGCCCTGCTGACGTCACTGACGCGTTTCAGGATGAACCCGTAACCATAGTTAACGCCCAGGTGCCGAGGGATACAATTTAAAGGAAACATGACAGGTGAATTGCTCCATTATGTTGCTTAAACCATTTCGGATTGGCTGCTTAGTTATTCCATAGAGAATGTATAACATAATTCAAAACTTCGTCTACAATCAATAATATTTTAACACACTCTGTTAATTCTTTAAGTGGAATGGTTAAATTGTATATAATATTGACTATTAGACATGACTTGTATTTTAACATTAGCGTGTATGAACACCTCCTAATAACTTAAGGGAGACCTATATACAATATACTGATTAGTGAATATAAACCAAAAAATATATATATATGAATAAACATATTTACCCGGTTTTAGGAAATGGTAAAAAGTACTAACAATAGACCAATATTTAAATAGATTTATGTGAGTAACCGATTAGAACTTTTACGGCTTCACATCTGCTGTATATTATACAAATGCCTAACATAATTATCCAATACTTGTTTGTTACCCAATACTTGTTTGTTTCAGTTAGATAGTTAGTTTATAATTTATCTAGATTTAGATCACCACAGCACGTAAACAATGTACCAAAGATTAGAGCCCACAAGTAAAAATTATTATTATTTCGTAGTCACTCTACTATTATCCATGTAGGGCATAGAATCATTGGAAATGCTGTAATTAAGTAAGCGCTGTGTCAAAATACATATTTAAACATAACTTTACAAAACAATGTTAGTAATATCAATTTACAAAGGACTATACTAGATAACAGCGTTACCTCCTTTCTCCTATTGGACATATTATATACATAATATATTCAATACTTCTAGTTGAAACTTTACAGGAAACATTAGAATGTAACAATAATAGACTCATAACGGAATTTCATATCATTGTGCATTAGATGTTATGTCTACAGCAAATTAACGGCTAGATTTAGAGTTTGGCGGTAGCCGTGAAAACCAGCGTTAGAGGCTCCTAACGCTGGTTTTAGGCTACCGCCGGTATTTGGAGTCACTGAAAATAGGGTCTAACGCTCACTTTTCAGCCGCGACTTTTCCATACCGCAGATCCCCTTACGTCAATTGCGTATCCTATCTTTTCAATGGGATCTTCCTAACTCCGGTATTTAGAGTCGTTTCTGAAGTGAGCGTTAGACATCTAATGACAAAACTCCAGCCGCAGAAAAAAGTCAGTAGTTAAGAGCTTTCTGGGCTAACGCCGGTTCATAAAGCTCTTAACTACTGTACCCTAAAGTACACTAACACCCATAAACTACCTATGTACCCCTAAACTGAGGTCCCCCCACATCGCCGCCACTCGAATTTTTTTTTTAACCCCTAATCTGCCGACCGCCAACTACGTTATCCTTATGTACCCCTAATCTGCTGCCCCTAACACCGCCGACCCCTATATTATATTTATTAACCCCTAACCTGCCCCCCACAACCTCGCAGCCACCTGCCTACACTTATTAACCCCTAATCTGCCGAGCGGACCGCACCGCTACTATAATAAATGTATTAACCCCTAATCCGCCTCACTAACCCTATAATAAATAGTATTAACCCCTAATCTGCCCTCCCTAACATCGACGACACCTAACTTCAATTATTAACCCCTAATCTGCCGACCGGAGCTCACCGCTACTGTAATAAATGGATTAACCCCTAAAGCTAAGTCTAACCCTAACACTAACACCCCCCTAAGTTAAATATAATTTAAATCTAACGAAATAAATTAACTCTTATTAAATAAATTATTCCTATTTAAAGCTAAATACTTACCTGTAAAATAAACCCTAATATAGCTACAATATAAATTATAATTACATTGTAGCTATTTTAGGATTAATATTTATTTTACAGGCAACTTTGTATTTATTTTAACCAGGTACAATAGCTATTAAATAGTTAAGAACTATTTAATAGTTACCTAGTTCAAATAATTACAAAATTACCTGTAAAATAAATCCTAACCTAAGTTACAATTAAACCTAACACTACACTATCAATAAATTAATTAAATACAATTCCTACAATTACCTACAATTAAACCTAACACTACACTATCAATAAATTAATTAAATACAATATCTACAAATAACTACAATGAAATAAACTAACTAAAGTACAAAAAATAAAAAAGAACTAAGTTACAAAAAATAAAAAAATATTTACAAACATAAGAAAAATATTACAACAATTTTAAACTAATTACACCTACTCTAAGCCCCCTAATAAAACAACAAAGCCCCCCAAAATAAAAAAAATGCCCTACCCTATTCTAAATTACTAAATTAAAAGCTCTTTTACCTTACCAGCCCTGAACAGGGCCCTTTGCGGGGCATGCCCCAAGAAGTTCAGCTCTTTTGCCTGTAAAAAAAAAACATACAATACCCCCACCCCCAACATTACAACCCACCACCCACATACCCCTAATCTAACCCAACCCCCCCTTAAATAAACCTAACACTAAGCCCCTGAAGATCTTCCTACCTTGTCTTCACCCTGCCAGGTTCTCCGATCGGTCCAGAAGAGCTCCTCCGATGTCCTGATCCAAGCCCAAGCGGGGGGCTGAAGAGGTCCATGATCCGGTCGAAGTCTTCATCCAAGCGGGGCAGAAGAGGTCTTCCATCTGATTGAAGTCTTCATCCAGGCGGCATCTTCTATGGTCTTCCATCCGGAGCGAAGCGGCAGCATCCTGAAGACCTCCTACGCGGAACATCCATCCGGCCCGACGACTGAACGACGAATGACGGTTCCTTTAAATGACGTCATTCAAGATGGCGTCCCTCGAATTCCGATTGGCTGATAGGATTCTATCAGCCAATCGGAATTAAGGTAGGAATATTCTGATTGGCTGATGGAATCAGCCAATCAGAATCAAGATCAATCCGATTGGCTGATCCAATCAGCCAATCAGATTGAGCTTGCATTCTATTGGCTGATCGGAACAGCCAATAGAATGCAAGCTCAATCTGATTGGCTGATTGGATCAGCCAATCGGATTGAACTTGATTCTGATTGGCTGATTCCATCAGCCAATCAGAATATTCCTACCTTAATTCCGATTGGCTGATAGAATCCTATCAGCCAATCGGAATTCGAGGGACGCCATCTTGGATGATGTCATTTAAAGGAACCGTCATTCGTCGTTCAGTCGTCGGGCCGGATGGATGTTCCGCGTAGGAGGTCTTCAGGATGCTGCCGCTTCGCTCCGGATGGAAGACCATAGAAGATGCCGCCTGGATGAAGACTTCAATCGGATGGAAGACCTCTTCTGCCCCGCTTGGATGAAGACTTCGACCGGATCATGGACCTCTTCAGCCCCCCGCTTGGGCTTGGATCAGGACATCGGAGGAGCTCTTCTGGACCGATCGGAGAACCTAGCAGGGTGAAGACAAGGTAGGAAGATCTTCATGGGCTTAGTGTTAGGTTTATTTAAGGGGGGTTTGGGTTAGATTAGGGGTATGTGGGTGGTGGGTTGTAATGTTGGGGGTGGGGGTATTGTATGTTTTTTTTTTACAGGCAAAAGAGCTGAACTTCTTGGGGCATGCCCCGCAAAGGGCCCTGTTCAGGGCTGGTAAGGAAAAAAAGAGCTTTTAATTTAGTAATTTAGAATAGGGTAGGGCATTTTTTTATTTTGGGGGGCTTTTTTGTTTTATTAGGGGGCTTAGAGTAGGTGTAATTAGTTTAAAATTGTTGCAATATTTTTCTGATGTTTGTAAATATTTTTTTATTTTTTGTAACTTAGTTCTTTTTTATTTTTTGTACTTTAGTTAGTTTATTTCATTGTAGTTATTTGTAGGAATTGTATTTAATTTATTTATTGATAGTGTAGTGTTAGGTTTTATTGTAGGTAATTGTAGGTATTTTATTTAATTAATTTAATGATAGTATAGTGTTAGGTTTAATTGTAACTTAGGTTAGGATTTATTTTACAGGTAATTTTGTTATTATTTGAACTAGGTAACTATTAAATAGTTCTTAACTATTTAATAGCTATTGTACCTGGTTAAAATAATTACAAAGTTGCCTGTAAAATAAATATTAATCCTAAAATAGCTACAATGTAATTATAATTTATATTGTAGCTATATTAGGATTTATTTTACAGGTAAGTATTTAGCTTTAAATAGGAATAATTTATTTAATAAGAGTTAATTAATTTCGTTAGATTTAAATTATATTTAATTTAGGGGGGTGTTAGTGTTAGGGTTAGATTTAGCTTTAGGGGTTAATCCATTTATTATAGTAGCGGTGATCTCCGGTCGGCAGATTAGGGGTTAATAATTGAAGTTAGGTGTCGGCGATGTTAGGGAGGGCAGATTAGGGGTTAATACTATTTATGATAGGGTTAGTGAGGCGGATTAGGGGTTAATAACTTTATTATAGTAGCGCTCAGGTCCGCTCGGCAGATTAGGGGTTAATAAGTGTAGGTAGGTGGTGGCGACGTTGAGGGGGGCAGATTAGGGGTTAATAAATATAATATAGGGGTCGGCGGTGTTAGGGGCAGCAGATTAGGGGTACATAGGGATAATGTAAGTAGCAGCGGTTTACGGAGCGGCAGATTAGGGGTTAATAATAATATGCAGGGGTCAGCGATAGCGGGGGCGGCAGAATAGGGGTTAATAAGTGTAAGGTTAGGGGTGTTTAGACTCAGGGTACATGTTAGAGTGTTAGGTGCAGACGTAGGAAGTGTTTCCCCATAGGAAACAATGGGGCTGCGTTAGGAACTGAACGCGGCTTTTTTGCAGGTGTTAGTTTTTTTTTCAGCTCAAACAGCCCCATTGTTTCCTATGGGGGAATCGTGCACGAGCACGTTTTTGAGGCTGGCCGCGTCCGTAAGCAACTCTGGTATCGAGAGTTGCATTTGCGGTAAAAATGCTCTACGCTCCTTTTTTGGAGCCTAACGCAGCATTTTTTTGGACTCTCAATACCAGAGTTATTTTTATGGTGCGGCCAGAAAAAAGCCCGCGTAGCTAACGCACCCCCTTGGCCGCCAAACTCCAAATCTAGCCGATAATGTTTAATGTGTTCGGTACTCTCATAATTACATATCCTGAAAGCTCCAATATCTAGTCAGACTAAACATGTATTAAATATTAGATAGAAGATTTGCAAATAAAGAGGATTAGAAGGTCTCATGGTTCAAACTATATCTTTGAACTTACTAAAAAATTACACCTATTCCCAATGGTTAATTAAATCAAAAGTGGAATTAAATCCTTTGGGAATCCTAGTTTGCAGGGTAAAGATCCAGTAAGCTTCCCTCTTATATAACAGTTTTACTCTGTATCCTCCTCTTTTTGGGGGGAGTACTCTTTCAATACTCTTCCATCTGAAGGAGTTGACATTGCCTTGATGGTCTTTAATAAAATGAACTGCTAGAGCTGAACTCTCTCTCTCTTTTTCAATATTATAAAGATGTTCTCTGATCCTAGACCTCACGTCTCTTGTCGTGAGGCCTACATACTGTTTTTTACAAATGTTACATTCGGCTAGATAGACTACAAAATTTGTTGAACAATTTATACACTGTGCCGTTGTGTACTCCTTGTTTGTGGCATATGACACGAATCTGTCTGTGACTTCCACGAAATCGCATGCCTTGCATCTCCTTTGTCCACATCTATATGTTCCCTTATGTCTTAGCCAATTCTGGCAAATTGGGAAGAATAAGTGAGATTTTTCTATATGGGTAACATACCTATCCATAGGATGTAGGATGGTAATTAATAGGAGTAGCTGTCTTCTCCTGTTACGGTCGAGGTCAGGACAGGGGATAAGTTAGTGTACCACCCTGGGACTTGGTTTAGGATTAGACCGTGAGCTCCCGAGTTTATCTATCTCATATGATTATCAGAACAATAATCAAATAGTTAAGTAATCAACTATCCTGAATAAGTACTGCATTGTGCTGTATTGTAAAATACTGACAGTTCAGTTTGTGAGTCAATTGTATACAGTATATTTCATCAACATACATGCACATTTGTTAACAGGATTTTGGTATGCTCTCCTGTAATGTTCAGCTCTATCAAGGGTTAACTATTAATCAATTAATCAATTAGGTAAAGCAACCAATGACAATGTTCTTAATCCTTTTTAAACTAACTAACTAGTAGGACCGAAACCAGTCAGACCATTTCTTTTTTGGCTGCTTACTATGTCGAGTTCAGCTAAGTCTTTGTGATGCCATGTATTTTTATTTTATGTTTAACTTGAATACATTTTTTAACCTTTACTGGAGCCTGCATCGTCTTGGAACAAAGTATAACTTTTTTCTTAGGAAAGAAATGTATCTGGGCTTCTGGGGCTTGGTGACATCACCGCACCACCTTGGCCTCCTCATAAGTGAAAAAAATTATATATATATATATATATATATATATATATATATATATATATCTACTGTACAGTGGGGCAAAAAAAGTATTTAGTCAGCCACCAATTGTGCAAGTTCTCCCACTTAAGAAGATGAGAAATGCCTGTAATTTTCATCATAGGTATACCTCAACGTTTGCTGTTTTTTGCACATGTTCTACAACTTGTTTTTGCACTATTGTGCTTACCACTTTTTAATCTATCCTGTATGATTTTAACATAGTTTGGAATAAAATTGAACTTTTATACATCTGTGGGCTTGGAGCGCTTATTTTTCCCTACATTGGATGGACTGTCGCTATTTTGTGCGTGTGCAGACGCACTGGGAATATTTGTTTGCCGCCTAGGATGTTATCTACATTTTTCTATCACTTTTCACATATACCCTCACTCTATCAGTGCCTATTATAAGTTCAGGATTTGTTTCTACATACCCCAGGGGCGCTCTGTTGAGCAGGTTAGATTTGTATCTTATACCTCAACTATGAGAGACAAAATGTGGAAACAAATCCAGACAATCACATTGTCTGATTTGGAAATTTATTTGCATATTATGGTGGAAAATAAGTATTTGGTCACCTACAAACAAGCAAGATTTCTGGCTCTCACAGACCTGTATCTTCTTCTTTAAGAGGCTCCTCTGTCCTCCACTCATTACCTGTATTAATGGCACCTGTTTGAACTTGTTATCAGTATAAAAGACACCTGTCCACAACCTCAAACAGTCACACTCCAAACTCCACTATGGTGAAGACCAAAGAGCTGTCGAAGGACACCAGAAACAAAATTGTAGACCTGCACCAGGATGGGAAGAATCTGCAATAGGCAAGCAGCTTGGTGTGAAGAAATCAACTGTGGGAGCAATAATTAAAAAATGGAAGACATACAAGACCACTGATAATCTCCCTCGATCTGGGGCTCCACGCAAGATCTCACCCCATGGGGTCAAAATGATCACAAGAACAGTGAGCAAACATCCCAGAAGCACACGGGGGAACCTAATGAATGACCTGCAGAGAGCTGGGACCAACGTAACGAAGGCTACCATCAGTAACACACTACGCTGCCACGGACTCAGATCCTGCAGTGCCAGACGTGTCCCCCTGCTTAAGCCAGTACATGTCCGGGCCCGTCTGAAGTATGCTAGAGAGCATTTGGATGATCAAGAAGTGGATTGGGAGAATGTCATATGGACAGATGAAACCAAAGTAGAACTGTTTGGTAGAAACACAACTCGTCGTGTTTGGAGGAGAGAGGAATGCTGAGTTGCAACCAAAGAACACCATACCTACTGTGAAGCATGGGGGTGCCAACATCATGCTTTGGGGCTGTTTCTCTGCAAAGGGAACAGGACGACTGATCCGTGTACATTAAAGAATGAATGGGGCCACGTATTGTGAGATTTTGAGTGCAAACCTCCTTCCATCAGCAAGGGCATTGAAGATGAAACGTGGCTGGGTCTTTCAGCATGACAATGATCCCAAACACACCGCCCGGGCAAGTTGCTTCGTAAGAAGCATTTCAAGGTCCTGGAGTGGCGTAGCCAGTCTCCAGATCTCAACCCCATAGAAAACCTTTGGAGGGAGTTGAAAGTCAGTGTTGCCCAGCGACAGCCCCCAAAACATCACTGCTCTAGAGGAGATCTGCATGCAGAAATGGGCCAACATACCAGCAACAGTGTGTGACAACCTTGTGAAGACTTACAGAAAATGGTTGACCTCTGTCATTGCCAACAAAGGATATATAACAAAGTATTGAGATGAACTTTTGATATTATTTTCCACCATAATTTGCAAATAAATTCTTTCCAAACCAGACAATGTGATTGTCTGGATTTGTTTCCCCATTTTGTCTCTCATAGTTGAGGTATACCTATGATGCAAATTACAGGCCTCTCTCATCTTCTTAAGTGGGAGAACTTGCACAATTGGTGGCTGACTAAATACTTTTTTGCCCCACTGTATATATATACTGTATATATAATATGATGACTGAATAATCCATTTTGTATTGGTATCATAATGGATAAGAATTAAATTTAATTGTATTGCCTATTTAAGGGAAATGTAATTATTTTATAATAAAAAAAACTATGGGCTAGATTACAAGTGGTGCCGTTTTTTTCATAAGTGAAAGCTCCGCTAGAATTTTTATTTTTGCGCTTTTCAGGTTGCTTTCATATTACAAGATCCAAAGATTTTTATTTTGCGCTAGTGTTAACACGAATATCATGAAAACCTAACTTAAAGGGACAGTCTGCTCCAAAAAAATGTATTGTTTAAAAAGATAGATAATTCTTTTATTGCCCAATCCCAAGTTTTGCACAGCCAACATTGTTATATTAATATACGTTTTACCTCAGTGATTACCTTGTATCTAAGCCTCTTCTGACAGCCCTCTGATCACATGACTTTTTATTTATTATCTATTGACTTGCATTTTAGCCAATTAGTGCTGTGTTTTGCACAACTTCACAGGCTTGAGCACAATGTTATCTATATGGCCCACATAAACTAGTTGTCTCCTGTTGTGAAAAGCAAATAAAAAAGAATGTGATAAGAGGCTGTCTGTAGTGGCTTAGAAACAGGCAGAAATGTAGAGGTTTACAGGTTATAAAGTAAATTAATATAACAATGTTGGTTGTGCAGAGCTGGGGAATTGGTAGTAAAGACGTTAAATATATTTTTAAACAATAACAATTTTGGCGTTTACATAGATAAAATCTTTATTAAATATGAATATTGCATAAATATGTTTTTTCATGTTTTTATCTTCTTTAAGTGAAATTCAATCCTAGCGTTTGTGAAACGCCACACTGAGCATGGAGAAGAGAAAGAGCAACAAATAATTGTCTGAGGATTTAAAAACAAAAAATGTGGAAAAGCATGGACAATCTCAAGGTTACAAATCCATCTCCAGAGATCTTGAAGGGATACTGAACCCAATTTTTTTCTTTCTTGATTTAGATAAAGCATGCAATTTTAAGCATATTTCTAATTCACTCCTATTATCAATGTTTCTTCATTCTCTTGGGATCTTTATTTGAAAAGCAGTAATTTAAGCTTATGAGTCGGCCCATCTTTGGTTCAACACCTGGGTTGCGCTTGCTGATTGGTGGGTAAATGTAGCCATCAATCAGCAAGCGCTATTCATGGTGCTGAACCAAAAATGGGCCGGCTCATATGCTTACATTCCTGATTTTTCAAATAAAGACACCAAGTGAATGAAGAAAAATTGATAATAGGAGTAAATTAGAAAGATGCTTAAAAATTGCATGCTCTATCTGAATTATGAAAGGAAAAATTTAGGTTCAGTATCCCTTTAATGTTCCTGTGCGCAACATTGTCAAGAAGTTTACAGCCCATGGCACTGTAGCTTATCTCCCTTGACGTGCACAAAAGAGAAAAATTGATCAAAGGATTATTCGAATAGTGGATAAAGAACCTTGATCAACTTCCAGACAAATTCAAGCTGACCTTCAGGCACAGGGTACAAAATTTGGTGTTAACTGTCCCTTTAAGTTTTTACGTGTGTGTGCATGTTTTCTCCCATAGTATGAAAAATGTATAGGGGGCGCCCTTGGTCAAAAGGAGAATAGATTGTGGCAATTAAATGTATCTGTACAATAATATGCAATAATGATGGAATCTATCAACTTGACAAAATGCAATGATCAGATCAGTAAATATAATATAATAAGAATAACAAAGTCCTATATGTCAAAATGAAGGGTATTGAATATGTGGTAAATCCAGGTCCAGGCAGCTGTATGAGTTGGAATCAAAGGCCAAGATCCAGTATCATCTGTAGAGGATAGAAAGAAACAGAAGTGCCAAGAGGGGTGCTCTACTAAATGCGAGTGTAAACATTCTATGCACCATCTCACACGATTACATACAGTGCTAGGCCATGTGGCGCTTCTGTTTCTTTCTATTCTCCCAAAGCTATCAATGGAGAAAAAAAAGTGGGGGGGAAATCTAACACCCAAGAGCACGCAAACTCCATTGCCTTTTCGCATTCCCCGTAGAAGTCAATGGCAAAAACCAAATGTTGGAAAAACTAAACAAACATCCATTGCGCATACAACATAGCATATTCGCATTAGCAAATGGGAAATGTTTACAGTAAATACATAGTTATTTTTTTTTATTAAATATAAATATATTACATAATTATGTTTTATCATGTTTTTATCTGCTTAAAGTGAAAGTCAATCCTAGCGTTTGTGAAACACTAGAAATGACCATTGAAACAAATAAAGGGGGCTTTCATTCATAAAGTATAAAATACTTCTTGCTGAAAGCTCCTTTACTTGTTTCAATCGTTCACCATTCTGAGCTGCTAAGGCTGACCTGAGGAAGCCAAAATCCTTTTGGGAGAATGTTCTGTGGACAGACGAAACAAAATTACTGCTTTTTGGTAAAGCTCATTATTCTACTGTTTTCAGAAAAAGAAATGAGGCTATTAAAGAAAAGAATACAGTCCCTGCAGTCAAACATAGAGGAGGTTCATTGATGTTTTGGGGTTGCTTTGCTGCTTCAGGCACTGGATATCATGACTGTGTGTATGGCATTATGAAATCTAAAGTCTACCAAAGAATTCTGTGGTGCAATGTAGGCCCCAGTGTCAGAAAGTTGGGTCTCTGTCAGAGGTCATGGGTCTTACAGCAGGACAATGACCCAAAGCACACATCAAAAAGAACCCAGAAATGGCTTAAGACAAAGCGCTGGAGAGTAATCAACTGGCTAGCAATAAGTCCAGATCTCAATCCCAACATAGAGCACCTGTGGAGAGATCTCAAAACAGCATTTGGGAAAAGGAACCCTTCCAATCTGAGAGACCTGAAGCAGTGAGTAAAAGAAGAATGGCCCAAAATTCCAGTAGAGAGGTGTAAGAAACTCATTGATGGTTACAGGAAGCAATTGATTTCAGTTATTTTTTTTCCAAGGGGTGTGCTACCAAATATTAAATTGAGGATGCCAATAATTTTGTCCAGTCCATTTTTGGAGTTTTGCGTGGAATGTGTGAGATTTGGCTTTTTTTTCTCCACTTTTTTGTGTAATACCAATACAATTGTATATGCATCAATTTTTTTGGGCGAAGTGGTGCATTATCTGACAGAAATGCAGGGGTGTCAATATTTTTGGCCATGACTGTGTACATATAGCAGGGACCCGAGTCAGAGAACATCTATCCTATATATCAGGTGAGAGGCCCTGCTCCGTGTTATCGAGGCATTTCCTCGACGTTCATGACCAAGATGTGACTAGTTTTAAATGGCAAGCCATTGAACAGATCCCCAAAAAACCAAGGGGTGGAGATAGACTGTTTGCTCTATGCAGACAAGAAACCTACTGGATTTTTAAACTTAAGTGTTTGATGCCAGTAGGTTTCAACTCCGAGTATGATATAATCAACTACTGGCACAGGTAGTCAATGCCTGGTCCCATATTGTTGTAGATTGTTTGGGATATAAGGTAACTTTTGTCCCAAACGGTGTAGGAGAATGGAGCCTAGGTCGTTCTATCTGTATATATCTAATAGTTTAATCCTATACCTGTAAATTATCTAAGAGGAATATGATTAGATCAATTTAAGCTAGTTCTAGGCGGTAGTTACCTATGACCCTATATGGGCCAATAATGGTTGATGCAGATACTGCACATTAGTTTGGGATGCCATTTCAGAATAGCCAACTATAGGACTATGGGATTTAGGGACAATATTTTTGAATGTGCCCTCAATTCATGTCAATTTTATGCCTTTATTTTAATCTACTAATTGTTGTATACAGTGAGTTATGTACCCTATGTAGGTTTTCAAATGTTTATGGCCGACTGGCATATCTATATATACTCTCCCCATACTCCTGGTTGAACTAAGAGAAGCTAATGGTTTTATCTAAAAGCTTTATTTTATACCTATAAATTATCTAAGAGCAATGTGACTAGATCATTTTAACCTAGCTCTAGGTGGTAGTTGCCTATGACCCTATACGGGCCAAAAATGGTTGCTGTAGATACTGCACATTAAATTGGGATGCCATTTTAGATTAGCCAATTATAGGATTATGGGATTTAGGGACAATATTGTTGAATGTGCCCTCAATTCATGACTATGTATTCCTTTATTTGAATCTACTAATTGTTGTATACAGTGAGTTACCCTATGCAGGTTTCCAAATGTTGATGGCAGACTGGCATATCTAGATATGCTCTCCCATGTTCCTAGTTGAACTAGGAGAAGCTTATGTTATCTAGATATGGCCTCTTAGGATGAGTGTCTATATTGTTATCAATTTATGATCACCATACTTGGATATATTATGCAATATTTGTTGTTACCTTGTAATGTATTTAGACTACATCCCCTCTTTCCAGCACATATGGAGTTAACTTGTGTTTGTCCTCTTTAATTATGTATAATTACTGAGCCAATGTGTGGTTTGTTTTTAACCAATTAGAATGTTTCCTTTCTTTTTTAAAGGTATGAAGAGCTGTTTTAACTTATGTCTACGATTACGGTCTTTTCGGACCGAAACCGGTCAGACTCTTTATTGGCTCTGTATCCCGGACCCATTTTCATAACCTCTGTTTTTGCTTTTAATGAATTCCTAATAAAGTGAACAATTACTTTTATTTGAAGGCGAATGCTGGACTTTTTTCTCCTCTTTTTTTGTTACTATTATCTTGTGGATTACAGGGATCCTGTCAGGGTTTTTTTCCCTGATCTGTTTGCCATGTGCTGCTGGCAGCCATTTTACTCACCTCTCTTGCTGACTTGGTGCATACTGTGTGATGCTGCTCATTTCCTGCACTTCCTTTTATGGCCAGACTGGTGTACATCATCCGTGTGAGACAGGATGCAGTCTCAGAATTGTGATGTCATCACTTATTATTTAAAGGGCCTCTGTTCAGTAAGCTTTGACCTTGCGTTGTCTCAGACCTGTTTGCGAGAGCTCCTGTGTATTAACTGGCTGTCTGACGTCCCTCCTGGTTCCTGATCCCTGGCTTGTTCCTGACTCTGCTGTTCTCCTTGTTCCTGATTCCGGCTCGTCTGACTATTCGCTTTGGCTCCTGACTCTACTCGTCTGACTACCAGTTCTGGTTTTGATTCCTGGCTTGTTATTTGACTTGTGGACTTTTTATTATTTTTTGCTATTAATAAAGGTGTGATTATTTTTGCACTTCTCGTCTCAGTCTGATTCCTGGCACCCTGACAGATCCGCTTTATTTTAAGAAGTCCTGCCTTACTCATTTCACAGCTGTGACAGCTCATGCACTTCCACCCTATGTAATCTTTTTCTAAGTGGCATAGAACTCTAGTTCCGGATTTGTTTGTTTGGATCCTTCTTCCGGTCACATGGTCCTCATCATACACAGGATGAACAGCGTTTAGCAAGGAGCTACTCCGGATCGCTGCAACAGTAAGGCTGTGAACCAACCCAATCAGGATCGAAGGACCGATGTTCACAGACGCTGCCAATTCACAGTGAGGGTGAGTGAAGTAACTTCTTATAGTCTCTGCAGACGGATGGCTTATTATCATTGCTGTGTTAAACACTATCCTTGCCTGTCAGTAGAAGGTAACCGGAAAGAGGTACTATAACTGCAGGTCGCTTGTGCTGCTTTTTACATATATCCTCACATTGTATCTGTGCATGGTGCAGGAGTGTGGAGGAATGTATAGCAGTGTTCGGATAGGTGTAACAGGCATTGAAAGCTGAAGTTTATCCAGTCTCACCCTCACTGTATTTGTGTTATACAACGTTTAGAAGGGTCCTCATACCGGACTTTGGTGTTTCAGTATAAATACAATATAATATTTTTTGCCATAGTATTGCATATCTTCTGCTCACACATTTTGCCTGGTTATCTTTTTCTTTTGTGTACATATATATATAGATACAAATACATATTTAACAATGCATATGTATGTGTATCAATGTTAAACCCTTAGCAGCCTTTTTTTCTAACACCTGAGATCTCCAATCTTTGAGCCATTTTAACTTTTTGTGCAATCATTTTTTCAAATAATTTTTATTAGACAGTGTTAATATGAGTGCAACTGTACTTTGTAATGTATTTTTAAAGTTTTTTGTGCAAGTTTCTTGTTTCAGAAACCAGTTTACCACAGCTCTGAGATCACAGTAAGGATTGAAGTATAAAGGGCGATTGCACTTGCGCAATTGCAATTTTGCTCCACTTGTAATATCAGCAAAATGAAAATGCCTTTCAAAAACACGATTGTGTTAGTGCAAAACCATTTGCTCCTCACTTTTAATCTAGCCCTATATGTTTACAACATCTGTGATTGAAGAAAGAGGACACAAATTACTTTCTCTAATTCATTACAGCATGTAATTTTTGCATTTGTGAACCTAGATAAATGTGTTGAACCCCAGCAAAGGAGTTAAACACATATGTAAAAGCCTTCTCAAGAGCTGTATGTCTTGCAGCTCTTGAGCAGGACACAGCCAGTGATTGACAGGGTTGTATAACTGCCACTCTGGATTGGTTCACCTGTGACTTCCAGCTCGGGAGCCACAAATTTAAACATGTAATGTTTGTATTACAATGTCCGTATGACTTTCTTAGGTCTCCACCTTCCCTTGCCTTGTCAGTTGCAACACCACTCCTTGGGATGGTGGTAGCAAACTCTAGGAAGTAGGGTGAAATGTTCGATTCCTGAAACTCTATCCTGGTTTCTTCATTCCACAACTACTCTGTCCCCTTCTCTTTTCAATCCACACGTCATCATTAGGTTCCTTAATAAAGTCCCACAGGTTTCAATACCGTTTGTATTCCGATGACACCCAAATATATCTCTGTGCGCCAGACCTACTTCCTTCCTTACTAACCTGTGTCACTATCTATCTTTCTCTGTCAGGAATCATGTTTCCACCTTGTGTATAGTAGCCCATCCCACTTCTCCTTTAAATGCTCACCGACTGCTGACACAGGTGCTTAGTATTTTAATTGTTGTTCTCAGCAAGCTGAAGCACTGAGCTCTCCTGGAAGGACTTCTCGCTACAGTTTTTCCTATCATCATTGGTGATTTTCGTGATCTTTATACTCCAGTTTCACTTGGGGTTTATTTCTACAAGAGAATTGCTGACTGCACTTTGTATCTTGTCACTCACATTCAGTACAACTAACTCTTGCATGCCGATCTCCCCTCCTGCAACTGCATACAAGTCTCCGGGGAATCTTCACTAAGACTAGGTATCAGAAGATAGCTAAACTACCTGTCAGCCAAGCGGGGATAATAGTACTCACCTCCACGGAAGTCTCCAATAAAACCGAGGTCTCCGTTGTCAAAAGTAACAGGATCGCCGCATCGGATCTTAGCTCTGCTCTGAATGACGTCACACTAAACGTCACTCGGCTCTGCACCTAAAGCTCTCACTACGTAGCGGTTACAGCTGCGTCTCTGCTAGCAACCCTTGTCAGCTGGAAACAGCTTTCTACTAGTACAGGCAAACGTACTAGTTCCTGTCAGCTCCTGTATGATAATACACTGTGAGCCAAAGTTATTAAAATAACAACTTAATCACCTTACGTTTAGCATACTTTCTGCCACATAGGAAGTGTCAACCAAGGTGATTACTCCTTTATATTCAGTAACCAGGTAGCTACTGCAATTGAGATCCCTTATTTGTTAATACTGAACGCAACATAACATAATACTAAGCCAAAAAAGGATTATGGATCCAGCTGAGCTACCCCAATTTGTATATAATCTGTCCCAAAGAGTCGATCAAATAGGTCAAGGACTCAGAGAGTTACAACTAGAGAATCAAACCTTACATACTATAATAAAGGATTCCATTCTGCAGAAATCCAGTATACATGATCCTATTCCTGAGCCTATAGTATCACTACCAGAAACCTTTTCCGGGGAAAGGAGGATGTATAAACAATTTAAGAATGCATGTAATCTGCTTTTTAATTTGAAGAATAAAACCTACAACACAGAAAAGATAAAGGTCTTAACGTTCATTTCCTTTTTAAGAGGTGAACCCAGGGTATGGGCCAATCAATTCTACAAAACAGATGACCCTATCCTAACCTCCTTAGAAGATTTTTTTAAAACCATGGATGAATTATATCCAAATATAAATATCCAAAATACAGCAGAAACAAACATGCGTGCCCTGAAACAAGGGAAAAGGAATGTCGAGGATTACATTACAGAGTTTAAACATTATGATACTGACTCTATCACTTTAAAGAACCAATTTAGACTAAGATTATCAGATCATATAAAGGATGAGCTAGCTCGCACAGAACCCCCAAAGACACTTGAGGCTTTAATGAAATTGGTTGTCCAAATTGACAGACGACTCAGAGAAAGGAAGGTTGAACGTCAGTCAGATGATTACATCCCCAGGGTAGCACAAACCCAACTCCCTGAGCCACCTGTTCCACATAGTAGTAAAAGCATTCCTGAAGCAATGGAGATCGGAGTTTTTAGAGGACCCTTGTCAACAGAAGAGAGGAATCTCTGCAGGTCCCAACACCTGTGTATGTACTGCGCTAACCCCAGTCATACAGTAAAAGATTGTCCTTTTCTGCTTAAATCCAAGAGAAGTAAGTTTCTAACCATTCATTCTGCACTAACTAAAGGCTTAAAACCTAATTATTGTCATCTTTCTCTTTTCTTACAGTGGGACCAAAACAGGATGAGCACTAAAGCCATTCTTGATTCCAGACCATCTAGAAATTATATAGATAGCACTCTGATTGTAAATAATAATATTCCACTTGTGGTTAAGCAAAACCCAGTATTGATTCGAGTTATTGATGGTACTACTATTACAACAGGTCCCATAACACATAACACAATACCGTTACTAGACTACTTCAAGTGGTCATTCTGAGTTTCTTATCTTTGACGTTTTGCCTTCACCTTTATTCCCTGTAATTTTAGGCTTAAACTGGTTACAGTTACATCAGCCACAGATTAACTGGGAAGATTTACAGGTCACTCTAGATTCCACTTACTGCCAACAAACTTGTTACCCCCAGAACCTTCTCTTACAGATTCCTCATACCAAACTGAACCTACCCACTCAATATACAGATTTCCTAAATGTTTTCAGTAAAACAATGGCAGAAAACTTACCACCTCATCGCAAGTATGATTGCCCAATTGAACTAAAACCTGGATCATCTATGCCCTTTGGACATAAATACCCTCTTAGTCAACCCGAGTTGGTACATTTGAAGGAATATCTTTAGGAAAACTTGAGGAAAGGTTTCATCAGGCCGTCTACTTCACCTGCAGGTGCCAGAATGTTTTTTGTGAGAAACAAAGACTCATCCCTAAGACCAATCATTGATTATTGAGAATTGAATAAAAGAACCATCAAGAATAGGTACCCACTCCCGTTGATACCGGAACTTATAGAACGTCTACAAGATGCCAAAGTATTCACAAAACTTGATTTACATGGGGCTTATAACCTAATTTGTATCAGACAGGGTGACGAGTGGCTGACGGCGTTCAGGACCAGGTATGGCCTATTTGAGTACACGGTTATGCCATTTGGCCTATGTAACGCCCCAGCCACTTTCCAACACTTTATCAATGATGTGTTCAGAGACCTCCTTGACGTATGTATTGTTATTTACCTCGATGACATTCTTGTATACTTAAACACCTTGGAACAACATGTCAAAGATGTCAGAAGTTTTATCAAGACTTAGAGAACACCAATTATACGCCAAGCCTGAAAAATGCCTATTCCATAGCAATGAAGTGACTTTCCTTGGTTATCACATAAGCCCCTCTGGAATAAAGATGGAGGTTAACAAAGTCCAAACAGTGATAGAATGGAAACAACCTACTACCAAGAAAGAACTGCAACGCTTCCTCGGTTTAGCAAACTATTATTCTAAAATTGCAAAACCATTAACTCGTCTAACCAGTTCATCCACTTCATTCCATTGGTCCCCTACAGCATCAGAAGCATTTCATCATCTCAAACAACAGCTCACAACTGCACCTATATTACGTTTTCCAGACCCAAAACTACAGTACATACTTGAAGTGGTTTCCTCAGACTTCGCAATAGGAGCCGTACTTTCACAAAGGGAATCGGTTGAATCCCCAATTCACCCAGTCTCATACTACTCCAAAGTCATGAGTCCTGTCGAGATAAATTATCCCATTGGGGACAAGGAACTTTTAGCTATTAGGAATTTGTTGGAACATTGGAGACACCTTCTAGAAGGAGCATCAACTCTGATAATAATATATACTGATCACAAAAATTTTGAGTTCCTACAAAAAAATAAAACGCTTTCAGCCAGAAAAGTCCGCTGGAGTTTATATTTTTCTCGTTTTGATTTCCATATTATCTACAGACCAGCAAACAAGAATGGAAAAGCAGACGCCTTATTCAGAAAGGATTCCAAACCGTCTAATGATACAACACCTACGAGTATAATTCAAAGTGAACGATTCCTATGCCTGACCACTAAACATGGTATCAAAGTAGCTATAAAATATGCATTACTTAGAAAAGAGCTAGATGGGATAAAATTAGGTAAAAAAAAGGTAACAACACTTCTTTATGCAGATGACCTATTAGTCTTAATTTCTGATACTAAAAAAAATATTCCTCTTTTGTCACAGTGTTTACAAGAGTTCGGTAGTTTTTCGGGCTACAAGACAAATACACAGAAAACTGAAATTTTTTGGCTCAATAAAAATAATGACTCTCTAAATTCTATCCCATTTAAGGAGTCTAAAGATTCATTTACTTATCTCGGTATTAAATTCTCCATACATTGGGAAGAATGGTATGACTTGAACTATCCTCCCGTTTTTTTAAAAATTAAGCATGATATGGAAAAATGGGCAAAATTTAAACTATCCCTTACGGGTAAAATTAATTTAATAAAAATGATACTATTTCCAAAACTCTTATACCTCATGCAAAATCTTCCTATTTTTATCAAAAGAAAAGATTTAAAGTTTTATAATCAAATGGTGACTAAATTTCTATGGGGTGGAAAAAGAAGAGCCATTTCCTTTAAAAAAATTATGTCTTCATAGAATCCATGGGGGCCTGGCTATGCCAGATATAGAAATATATAATCTAATTTGTATTGGTAAAATAGCATTAGATTGGATAACAAGAGTAAATTACTACTCCCCTATAGTAATAGAAGAAAAATTGTGCTTTCCTTATTCTCCAATAGCCTTATTACATTACTATCCAGATAAATCACCAGCAAAAATAAAACAATTAAAAATAATACACAATGTTATAGTAGCCTGGAAAAAACTAACCAAGCTCATGGACTCTGACTTTTTATACTCAGAATATTTACCTTTGGTAGGTAATCCTTGTTTTACACCAGCATTAAACTCTAAGGTATTTACTGATTGGTCAGTGAAAGGGCTTAAAAATGTACACCAGTTGCTGGACCTTAATACAAGAAATTGTAAAAGTTTTGATAGTTTAAAACAGGAATTTGGTCTAATAAACAATGAATTTCATGCGTATTTACAAGCCTGCCATTATCTACAACAGCTAATCTCTAATAATTCGATTGAAGTAATGCCTGATACTCTAGAATCGCTATTAAATTTATTTAGGGATGGTAAATACGCAATCTCCATGTTTTATAAGACAGTTATGATGTCACTGGGTATAAGAAATTTACATCTCTTAGCGATTAGCTGGCAAACTAATCCAGAAAAAATTAAAGAAAGTTTTAAGGCTCTAGATCTAGCAACAATATCTATCTCGTGGAGAGAAACTCATACAAAACTTATTAATAGAGCCTATGTTACCCCGGCCGTAAAGGCTAGATGGTCAGAAATCAGAATTTTCTGTCCCAAATGTAAAAGGCCAAGAACAAACTTATATCATTCATTTTGGGAATGTCCCAAGATCAAAAAATTCTGGTTTAAGGTTAATGCCTGGTTTAATAAGATCAACCTGACTAATATACAAATGTCAGAAGAAACAATCTTCTTTTTCTATAAGGTAGGATCTCGGTCTGAGAATGTACTTCAGCTGAATAGTATAATTATTACAGGCAGGTTGTTAATCCTAAAATATTGGAAAACTAATAAAGCCCCCAACCTGAGAGAACTTCAACAAAAACTATATAACCAAGCTATAATGGAACAATTTGATATGTCGATTAACTCTGAAGCCCTTATAAATAGGTTTTTTAAAAAATGGAAAAACATTATTTCTGACCTACCAGAAGAAAATCAAAGACAGTTTAAGGCACCATTCAGGGGGATTATTTGTTTTTAAATAGCAATTACAAATAATTTATTCTCTTGATAAAAATAAATAATACGAGAAACTGAGGAGGGAGGGGACTTTTCCTTTTTTTTTTTTGTTTTGTTTTGTTGTTTTGTTTTGTTGTTTTGTTTTGTTTTGTTGTTTTGTTCTGTTTGTGTGTGTGTATGTTTTGTGTGGTGGTATAAAAATTAATAAAACAGTCAACAGTATAAAAATTTAAAGAGACGAGATTGGAGGATTTGTGTTATGTATTAGTAATATTGTTAAGAGAAAGATTTATGCATTATTTTTTTAAACAACACTGTGAGGAGTGAATAGAAAAATTTGATTTTGTTGTAAACCAATGCTACATTATTTTCTTTGGTGTTATTGTTTTTGACAATTATGCTGTTGAACTATAAATAAATAAAAAAACAAAAACAAAAAAAACATGCATTACTAAATGATAAAGATATTCCCCATTCAGATGTAACATTGGAAGCAGATGGACTTATTTACTACAAAGAACAGATCTATCTCTCACAAGACTTAATTAAACCAATGTTACAAACATTTCATGATTCACCCATATCAGGACTTCTTGGGGTTAGTAAAACCTTAGAGACTATCTCTAGACAATTCTGGTGGCCAACAATGAGGAAGAACATCTCTGAGTATATATCATCTTGTGCTGTTTGTGTCACTTCCAAACCGGAGAGACAACGACCCTATGGTCTAATCATGCCAATTACCACTCCAGAAAAACCATGGCAACATGTAGCTATGGACTTTATTGTAGAACTTCCAAGCTCAGACAATCACAATACCATTTTAGTGGTGATAGACCTTTTTCCTAAAATGGCACATTTTATACCTCACCACAAATTACCCATGTCCACAGAAACAGCAGATCTTTTTATGAAACATGTAGTCAGGCTTCATAGGATTCCTTCAATTTTAACCACTGATCACGGTACGCAATTTTCTTCAAATTTCTGGAGTAGATTGTGTGAGAAACCTCAAATAGATCACAGATATACAACTTCTTTTCACCCTCAAACTAACGGACAAGCAGAAAAGTTAAACCAATGGTTAGAGCAGTACCTCCATTGTTATTGTTCTCAACACCAACATGACTGGCTTCACTATCTCTCATTAGCAGAATTCGCTTATAATAACTACGTCAACTCTTCTACAAAACTATCTCCATTCTTTGCAAACTATGGGTTCAATCCAAAGATATTATTAACTGATTCCAATCCTTCACCCTCACCCCTTGTGGATGAATTCCATAACTCTTTACTCGAGACCTTCAAATATCTCTGTCAAAACATCACATCAGCACAACTTTCCCAAAAAATATATTACGATCTACATAGAGACGCCCAGCACCGACCTATGCTAAAGGAGATCCCGTTTGGCTTTCGACCAAAAACCTGAAATTACAGGTACCCAGCAAGAAACTTAGTGGATTGCTTATTGGTCCATTCTCCATAATGAGAATTGTTAACCAGAACGCAGTTACCATAGCTCTACCCCCTTCTATGAAAATCCATCCAACTTTTCACGTAAACTTACTAAAACCAGCTAACCCAATGAGGGACTCTAATCCTGTTCTTCCACCTCCTACCTCCACCCTAGATTCTGAAGAATACGAAGTGGAGACATTGTTGGACTCAAGATTCCACAGAGGTAACTTGCAGTATTTGGTCTGTTGGAAGGGCTATACACAGGAAGACAATACTTGGGAACCTTCCTCCAACATCTATGCACCAAAATTGGTTTTCCAGTTTCATAGGCGTTGTCCTGATCGCCCGAGACCTCAAGCTGTGGGACAGCTTGCCTGAATGGGGGGTCATGTCAGGAATCATGTTTCCACCTTGTGTATGGTAGCCCATC
Organism: Bombina bombina; assembly: GCF_027579735.1. NCBI lineage: Eukaryota > Metazoa > Chordata > Amphibia > Anura > Bombinatoridae > Bombina > Bombina bombina. Next base: position 164,227,678 of record NC_069507.1, on the reverse strand, counting down.
CCACTTAACCTTTAAATGCTCACCGATTGCTGACACAGGTGCTTAGTATTTTAATTGTTGTTCTCAGCAAGCTGAAGCACTGAGCTCTCCTGGAAGGACTTCTTGCTACAGTTTTTCCTATCATCATTGGTGATTTTTGTGGTCTTTATACACCAGTTTCACTTGGAGTTTATTTCTACAAGAGAATTGCTGACTGCACTTTTTATCTTGTCACTCACGTTCAGTACAACTAACTCTTGCATGCCAATCTCCCCTCCTGCAACTGCATACAAGTTTCCGGGGGAATCTTCACTAAGACTAGGTATCAGAAGATAGCTAAACTACCTGTCAGCCAAGCGGGGATAATAGTACTCACCTCCACGGAAGTCTCCAATAAAACCGAGGTCTCCGTTGTCAAAACTAACAGGATTGCCGCATCGGAACTCAGCTCCGCCCCAAATGACGTCCCACTAAACGTCACTCTGCTCTGCACCTAAAGCTCTCACTACGTAGTGGTTACAGCTGCGTTTCTGCTAGCAACCCTTGTCAGCTGGAAACACCTTTCTACTAGTACAGGCAAACATACTAGTTCCTGTTAGCTCCTGTATGATAACACACTGTGAGACAAAGTTATTAATATAACAACTTAATCACCTGACGTTTAGCATACTTTCTGCCACATAGGAAGTGTCAAACAAGGTGATACAATTACCCCTTTATATTCAGTAACCAGGTAGCTACTGCAATTGAGATCCCTTATTTGTTAATACTGAAGGCAACATAACATTCTCATATCTTAGATGTCCTCTCACTACCTTAAGCTAAATCTCTCAAAACTAAACTCCTTATTTTTCCCCCTTCCTTCAAAATGTCCACCCCACAATTTTCTATAACTGTTGATAATTCCATCATTACCCCTACCTCGCATGCCCGATGTCTTGAGGGTCACACTTGACTCAAAACTTTTTTTCACTCCTCACATTCAGTCTTTAGCTAAAGCCTGCCGCTTCCACCTTAAAAACATCTCTAAAATTAGACATTTCCTTACACAAGACACAACTAAGATTTTAATCCACTCTCTCATCCTTTCCCACCTCGACTATTGCAACTCCGTCCTCTTGTATTGGATCAAGTTGATTTCTGGCCGCCGCCTCAGAGCAGGCGGACAGGTTATGGAGACAGCTGCTTCATAACTTCTGTTTCCGGTGAGCCTAAGCTCTGTATGGAGCTTTATAAATTGACCCCTTTATCTTTAGCAAGAAGAGGGGAACCCTTTAAAAGGACATAAGTATCAGAAATATGCTGTTGTGCATTTCAAATACTACTTTAGGTCACTTTAACAGACACTTGATCCAAATTGACCTACTGACACACAAACAACTAGGAAATGATTGTTAGAAATGGAGAGACCTGATAGAAAACAAAAGTTTAAGACTATTTTTGTAATATGTTGAAAACAAATGATGCTGGTGCAAAATAGCTCCATTTGTTTTCATTATAAAGAAAAATAGCAAATTTCATGGAATATTTCTTATCCAAACTGATTTTTAATATTTGTAACAGTCAAATGCATATTATTATGTTTTGTTTGGGAGGTTATAGAATAACAAAGTGTGAAATAATACAAAACCTTCAGGCTTTTGTTAAAGTTTTGTTTTGCAAATTCTTTAGATAAATTGTAGTTTGCTTAATAGAAGTCAGAGCTTTCATTGTTCTGTGGTTTCAAAATAGATTTTACAGCATTTTTTTGTTGTCTTTTTTTGCCACTCAATACCTTCTGCATTATGCCTCATGACATTTTCTCTCAACAAGTGATTTTAGTTAGTTGCTATGTGTGAAAGATTTTATAACATAATACGACAACTTATAGAAACCGTGGAAGTTAGGAAATGAGGCATTATTTAGGAGGACAAATATATAACATTCCACATAAGTTTGTAGGTATGTGTTTAATATTGATTTCAGCCAACCGAAAAAATAGTTTCTCTGTAGTAACACTTTAGATAATGGATTTGTAAACTTTTTTTTTGCTGCATATTCTCTAGATTTCTCACAATAGAAATTCTTACCACTTAAACATTGAGGACAGTATTTTGAATATTACATTCAGCAACGTTTCCCCATTAACATACAGTTTACTCTCATTGAACACCCATCAAACTCCCACGAAAAGCCTTATATATATAATTTATTTCTGCAATCTACCTTGCTAATAAAAAAACTAAAAAAAACTGTGTTGTGCAAGGGAGCTACTTTTTGCTCTAGGCTTTGGGGTATAGGGCCCATGCCCCTGGGCCAGAGGTATAATGATGCATATTCCTGCACAGCTCTTATTGCCTTTAATTGAGGTCTGTTATATAGTTTTAGAGGTATTTAAGTGATTATGCATATATTCTCAAGGCTTATGCCTATTTTTTCATCACGCATTGAGGTTTACAATTACCTGAGACATTTTCAAGCTGACCTATAATCACTCAATTTTTACCACAGGTCTATAATGCCCCTTGCATATTAAAAAGCTCAGATCTCTGGCTGGTTATATACATAAAGCGAGACATAAATGCCAGGATATTTGCTTTTGTCTTCATAGGTTCATGGCTATTGGAATTAGGCTCCGCCCTCCCCCCCAATTTTTGTTCACTAAGTGAACTAAGGAACTCAGATTCCATCGAACTTTTTCCCAATGTTTATTATATCTTAGCTGCAAGTTAACGGCCTTAGACATACCCATTCTGAATCACCATCTGTGACATATATGACCTGGATAGTACTGTTACTAATCTTGTTTTATTTTTTCTATTCTTGGACCAGTAGTGACCATTTATTGGTTTGAGAAATGACGTGTCGTGGATGTAATGATTCAATCCCTAAATTTTATATATAGGTGTTTTAGTATAGATGATATTGATAGTCCCTTCCATATTAATGTGAGGTTATAAGTGTGCAAATATTGATACAAGGGGTCAAAAGGGGCCCCATATCCTATTGTAAAAAACCTGAGGTTAGTTCTATATTTCTATTAACCACACATAACAATACTGAAATTGTTTTTGATGATCTGGCCTCTGTATTACTAGCTATGGAACTGTACACTTTCTCTTGTGCCTTATATTAGCAGTGTATTGTTAGGTATGCAAACTGCTTTGTATATTATGATAAGTTGCCCTTACTGGTTACGGGCTTATGCAAGTGGTTATTCTGTATTGTAATTTTTTCCACCTCAATAAAAAAAAAACAAAAAAAAAAAACAACTTACTATTAAACTAGTAAATAAATGTCACTTTTGTTTTCAAATGTTTATAATTAAATCGAATATTACATTTAATTTAACAAATACGATTCAGAAGTACAATAGTTCCTGTGATAGGGAATTAAGTAAATTGATACATAATTCGCACATATATATCAATTCAAATGTTTCTATTTAGAATATTGAATAATTCTAATTTTACATTTCAAAAGAGCATTAGAAATACTATTACAAATATATAGATTCAAATTTTCCGAATTAGAATTTTACATAATTTGGATCGAATTATTAAAAAATTTAAATCAAATATTACATTTAAAGAAAGCATTAGAAATACTATTACATTAAACGAATGTTAGAATGTTGTACAAACATTAAAAATTTGAAACGAACAACGAATGTGCTAAAATTCCTTTTTATTTTTCGAATGTTGCAAAACATTCGCCCATCCCTACTGATAATATGTATTTTAAGTATTATCGTGATTCTAAAAGTTTTTTTTTGCTTTTTGTAGGTAACAGAGTTGAGTCTATCAGAAGCTGCAGTCACATGTATTAGCCAATCCCTGGTAGCTGCCTGCTTGAGAGCAGCAATACAAGCAGGCGGTAATTCAAAAATTGCATGCTCTAATTAAAAGCTGGTTTAAAGGACCGCTAAATACTAGTATAGTATTTAGCAAAATTGCATAATCAACAAATGCATAATGAAAAGACAATGAAATAACACTCAGGCCCCAATAATTGAAAGTGCTGCAAGATGACAATATATTTAAATGTGATCTGACGCAATTTCGAGAATTCCGGCGAAATATTCCAAGCTGCATCGGCACCGACATTGGCAATGTAAAATAAAGGATCCCTTTTACATATATGTTAAAAGATTACTGGTTAGTGCTTTGGTATTAAGGGCAATAGAGAGGTATCAAATAGAGTAAGCTAAAGGCATCAGGACAGAATGCTCTGACCAGTAAGAGGGAAGCCAGGGTTGTCATATTAACTGCAGAGATGACTAAAATAGCCTAAGCTTATGTTATATTTGACAAGAGTGGTAGACATATCTATTACTAAACGGTAATGATATTTAACATACAGAGGGGCCTATCTATCAAGCTCCGAATGGAGCTTGATGCCCCGTGTTTCTGGCGAGCCTGCAGGCTCGCCAGAAACAGCAGTTATGAAGCAGCAGTCACAAAGACCGCTGCTCCATAACCTGTCCGCCTGCTCTGAGCAGGCAGACAGACATCGCCGGAAATCAACCCGATCGAGCATGATCGGGTTGATTGACACCCCCCTGCTGGCGGCCCATTGGCCACGATTCTGCAGGGGGCGGCGTTGCACCAGCAGCTCTTGTGAGCTGCTGGTGCAATGCTGAATATGGAGAGCGTATTGCTCTCCGCATTCAGCGAGGTCTGGCGGACCTGATCCGCACTGTCTGATCAGGTCCGCCAGACCTTGTTAAATAGGGGCCTAAGGGTCTGAATTTCAGCATGAGACAATAGTTTGCTCTAGAACAGAACATAAGATACAAGATCAGTAACACACAAACTTCCAAATAAGGCAAAAGAAACAGTACATATACAGTCAACAGGGCATATTGAAATATATGATCTGATAACTTAGGTAAAGTGAAGAGCATCCCCATTAGGCAGTCAGTGACTATTGACTATTCCCATTCAACAATGCCATACTATTAGGGTTCTAACATAAAGCCTACTAGTGTTAATGTAATGATAATTGAGGTTGTATTTTGTTTATGAACTATCTGTATATCACAGTTTATGTATAACAGTGGGGTTTCGACAATAATAACCTGTTATTATATTAAGGAGAGTTGGTATATTAAATAGGACTCACTGCCTTGGACACTGACAGTCTAACCTCTATCTAGACAACAGGGTGCTTGTTTTTGTCAAGAGTGAGAATCCCCAGAAGAGTGAATAAAACATCTTGTTTAAAGTTACCAATACGTCAATATAATAATACTGCCAGTAATTTCTATCGTTAACAATAGTACTTTCAGCCCATACCCGAATAGAATTTGCGGGAAGTTATATGGTAACATTAAGTAGTATGCTTATGCCCAGATAGTAAGTGTAATCCTTGTTTGAAGAACAAAGAAGCTTTAAGACCATTATTAATATATGTACTACATATGTAACCCTACATAGCATCCTGTATACCTTACAGAGTGGTAATAAAAATGTACAAAGTAGTGATATGTTAAAGTACAATCTCCACAGTGATTTTCTCTATATACAGTATTTCACTCGTCATATTAATTAGCTTATATAAGTCAGAAAAATAAAGACTAAGCAATAATATATGCCAAAACTTAAATTGTGTAACATTACTATTAAAATGTTGATAATACTAGGGTGGTAATACCTCACATTTAGTATTACAAATTATTAAGGTATACATTGGAGAATCATTTTATATGAATTATTAATGTTAATATTAATATGTATACCAGCACTGTAACCAAGATGTGTTTTGTAGGTTGGTTATGAGTATTAGTTGCTGAAATACTGGGAGTCCTGCTAATTACTAAGCAATTCTGTGACATTTTATTGTTGAGGTATTTAGATAGCTCTAGGTATTAATACTGTAATATCATGTTGCTGTAAAAGTCTCAATATGCCAGATTATAAGCGTTATGCAAAGTTAGATTAATTAAAGGTGTGGTAAGTGATCAGATATAGAACTCAGTAAACATTTAACATATAAATCAAACAATAGCATATATTAAACAGTAGTGTTGTCATTAGAAACCCATATGGCTATAATGGTGTTGATAGGTGTCTATAATTGTAAGTTTGGTAGAAGAGTACGCTGAGGATTAATCTCCCACTCCCTGCTGCTTTAATCAACTCCGACTGCGTTATGGAAACAGGAGAAGGGACATTCAGCATACTTTGTGTTCAGTCATGCTCGCTGTTCACCTCTAAGGACGATTTCAGAACCAGCCATCTAACTCTCTGTATTAGGATGCAAATTACTAGTTAGTGGTAGAGCATTAGTGAACTGCTGTGGTTCATCCCCGACACTTGGATCTTTTTCAAACGGAGCTGGTGAAATAGAGCTCCTCTCAATCAGTGTTAATTTTGATGGCAAGTTTCAATTTAGTCTTAGTTTTAGTCTTTTGACTAAAATTCCATTTTAGTTTTAGTCGTATTTTAGTCATCTGAATTGTTTTAGTTTTAGTCTAGTTTTAGTCGACTAAATCTCCAATAGATTTTAGTTGACTAAAATCTAAGGGGTGTAGTTAAAGTGTAATGCATTATTTAAACAATATTAAAACTTTAACAGTTCTCTGTTAATAATTAAAACAAGTATCAAGTAACTTAACACAACAAAAAATTTCTGCAGCTAGCACAGGCACAGCATAACTTAAACCCATATTCATAGGTTATACTTATTTCTATAGGAAGAATCAATTGATTGTTCACAGATTCGAAAAATTTTCGCAAACGATATTAGCACTGCTCTAGAACTTCCAAACTCATTATATACTTTTGGAGTAAAGGTTTATTAACCTGTTTTTATATATGGTATTAAGGTTTGAACATACAATACAGATTTAACAGATTTAACTGTTGTGGTATATAACATGTCTTTATTTTTCTTAAAATTTAATAAAATGAAGTTTCGTAAATTTTACAAAAGAGCAGAAATTGGATATGGGTTGATTATAACACCTTGCATAAAATGTTTTTGTCAGCAAATTTTGATTTAGTTTTAGTGATAGTCTTTTGACTAAAATTTCATTTTGATTTAGTTTTAGTCATAGTCTTTTGACTAAAATGCCATTTTAGTTTTAGTTGTATTTTAGTCATTAGAATTTCTTTAGTTTTATAGTCATTTTAGTCTAGTTTTAGTCGACAAAATTAACACTGCTCTCAATTACAAATCTTGTAGATGTGCTCAGGTAAGTATCATGTGACACTGTTCAGTCGATAAGATACTTGTTTGCGAATGATTACTCACATGTGTTGGAGCTATAGCCAAGCTCAGGGGAATGCGCATTCCCCTGAGCTTGGCTATAGCTCCAACACATGTGAGTAATCATTCGCAAACAAGTATCTTATCGACTGAACAGTGTTACAGAGTTACACTATGTTGCTATTTTGTTTCCTTTTTCTATGAGAGCATAATAAAGAAACCACAGAAGATCGGAGACTCCTAGAAGAAACACACATATCCTTATATGAACTTTTTTATTTCTATTTTTATTAATTGTTATACGATCTTATGATTGTATTATCACATTTATTTCACACATTTTTTTTCTTTGTGATATTTGGTATTTTTATCTTAAGTATCATGTGAGGGAAGCTTCATGCGAGTGTATTAGGTTATCGAAGCTATGATATATCTTCTCTTCAAATTTGTTAAGCAATGCTTGCACCTGTTTGTAGAAGTCCTCCATATTTGGTTATGTAGTAGAGAATCCCGTATGTATCAGGATGCGTCTACAAAGCAGTCACTTCTGCCTCGTGGTCATTCCAATCGGCTTAGATCCAAGTAATTGTCGTAGTAGATGGTTAAAACTTCGTCAGATGGATCTTTAGAAAGGTTGATTTACCCATTTGTGAATATAGATCATAGACTTTGTTAGAATCTATTAATTATGTCCTTAAATCAGTTGATTTTGCAGGAGCTCGTGAACTGTGCATCTTGTCTCTTCTGTAGCTGGCTCCGCCCCCAGGCCATGCAGTTTTAAACTACTTTGCAATTTACTTTTATCATCAAATTTGCTTTATTCTCTTGGTATTCTTTGCTAAAAACTAAACCTAGGTAGGCTCATATGCTAATCTTAACCTCTTATCGTACTGCATTTTGGCAGTTTTTCACAGCTAGACAGCATTTGTTAATGTGTTCCATATAGATAACATAGTGCTCATTCCTGTGGAGTTACCTATGAGTCAGCACAGATTGGCTAAAATGCAAGTCTGTCAAAAGAACTGAAATAAGGGGGCAGTCTGCAGAGGCTTAGATACAAAGTAATCACAGAGGTAAAATGTGTAATAATATAATAATGCTGGTTATGCAAAACTGGGAAATGGGTAATAAAGGGATTATCTATCTTTTTAAACAATAAAAAATCTGGAGTAGACTGTCTCTTTGACTACATAAAAACTAACCACCCCAAGACGCCTAATCTAACACCCCCTAAGTTACACAAAATAACAACACAAAATGTACTAAAAATAACACATTACCAAGAAAACAAGGCACTAGCAAAAATAAAAAACCCAGTTATACCTATACTAAAGCTTACTATAGCCTTTAGAAGAGCTTTTTATAGGGCACTGCCCTAAAGCAATTTAGTTACAGAAAAACTATAACTGCATTCTACAATAAAAGTAACCCCTCACCCCCCAAAAGAAAAAGACTATCTAAAAAAACCTACTCTAAAAATTGCCCTGAAAATGGCATTTGATAGGGCATTACAATTGTAATTGCAGCTATTTAAAAAAAATAAAAAAATCCTAACTCTAAACTGCAAAGCTTCTACTCACCCAACTTGAATCCGGATCCTACGTGATCAGTTCCGGCGGTGCTCCTCTTCTTTCTTCATGGCGACAGTCCTCCAGGGCGGTCCTCTTTATCTTAATGACGGCAGTCTTCCAGGGCAGTCCTCTTCATGGAGGCGGTCCTCTTATTCCATCTTCTGTCTTCCATCTTCTTCTGTCTTCCATCTTCTTCTGTCATCTTCCATCCGATGCTTCTTATCTTCTGGCAGACGTCTTCTTCATGGGATCACACTGATTGGATATTCCAAATGTACATAGGTTCACTTATTTTCAAGCAAGGCATTACTGTTGGTCTATATTACAGAATCAGGACGTGCCTTTTTATATAACTCTCTCTTTGATGTTTTAAAACTTTATAAGATGAGCAAACATTCAGTTTCTAATATTTACAACAATCATTCAGTTTATAAGAATGAGTCTCTAAATAGGCTGTCTGTCGAGAGGGAATTTGTACTTGGAGTTGAAATGGAGAACAAAATAATTACTAGAAGTATAATGCCAGTTAAAAATGCCTCTACTTTTATGATATTTTGAGAAGTTTGCATTGCACCTCACTTGTAATACCAGTGCACAATTGCATGTGCTGGTATTACTAAGTTAAGCACAAATATCGCCTTTGTGAAAGCGATATTTTGCACTCAACTTGTAATCTGGTTTGGGATGAACTGAAAGAAGGGTGAAAGCAAATTAACCTACAAGTGCAACACATTTGTGGGAACTTCTTCAACAGTGTTGGGAAGAACTTTCCAAACAATATATTATTTATGACCTTTGAAAAAGCCTAAACTCCATCGGCGAAACATGTCAGGTCAGGGTATTGTTTAAATACCCATTAGTTTTAAATTGCAAAGTAACTCATTAACAGCACGTTCCAAACAAGTAATCTGGTTAAAACGTTACCATTATGGGGACTATCTAAACAATATATAATTTAATGCCTAAAGGGTAAACTCTGCAGGGTATTTCATAGAACATATGTTAAACTCTGTACCGTAGTAGACGCTAATAAAAGGTAAAACCTATGCCAAAATAAGGCTTTATAGCTACTCTGTTACTACATTTTGTTGGTGCAATATCTGTAGCGATAGTCCTGCCAAAATAACGGCTACTTCCTGGCAAGCAGCAATATAGACGATAATTGTCCAATACATGCAGGATTGTTTCATATATACAAACTGAAGTATTTCCAGTGACCTAGCAATACACACTAGATTGTCACGGTTAACAGAGCACCACTACAATGAAAGTATGATTTAATACTTTCAAAAACCAGACTATTCAACAAATAGCCTAACAACAAGTAAACCAGCATTTACCGAGCTCTAGGGAGACCGAATAACGGCCCAGCAACAATAAATATTCTTCAGTCTATATGTTGATAGATGCAGTATTTTAACTCTCAAAAATGAGCAAGTCACTGCACAGACCTATATTTCTGACCCAACTTATAATTTTGCCTTAGAATAGCCCTTTTAACAATGTCACTATTAATTACTCAGCTATTAAATTATAGTTTACAAATTTAAGCCCTACGTTCAGTTTAGCAATAAAGGATCTAATTATATTATTCTGCTACATCATCAGAGGAATGGAAGACACACATAAAGCAAATTGTGAAAATACAAAGATCCATTACTCCAATCTCTGGCATATACATAATAGGAAATCATGACCTTGTAATATAAGCTTGGGGATATTTATGTGGTTTAGACCTGTGCTGTAGCCAGATGAACTATATTTCTGACTGTACTTATTTTTAGTCTTTTGTATATCAGACATATGAAATGCAGCTCAATTGATTATAAATGATTTTAGCATATGAAGAGTTTTCATTTAAAGGGACACTGAACCCACATTTTTTCTTTCGTGATTCGGATAGAGCATGCAAGTTTAAGCAACTTTCTAATTTACTCCTATTATCAATTTTTCTTCATACTCTTGCTATCTTTATTTAAAAAAGAAAGCATCTAAGCTAAGGAGCCAGCCATTTTTTTGTTCAGACACTGGACAGCACTTGTTTATTGGTGGGTGAATTTATCCATCAATCAGCAAGAACAACCCAGGTTGTTCCCCAAAAATGGGCCGGCATCTAAACTTACATTCTTGCTTTTCAAATAAAGATACCAAGAGAATGAAGAAAATTTGATAATAGGAGTAAATTAGAAAGTTGCTTAAAATTGCATGCTCTATCTGAATCACGAAAGAAAAAAATTGGGTTCAGTGTCCCTTTAACTCTGATTATATAACTTATTAGATATAGTAAAATCAAACACAACCAACATTTTATTTTGTCTATGCTGTGCCTTTGTTTCCTACCTCCCAACTATATGGGATAGAGAGGTTGATCACATAGTCCGGTACAGTTGTGGTAAATCAGGGGCAGAAGAGTTGTATTAAATTTGCTAAACATATGTGAAGATGTTTTATGAATATCCTCTACACATCTAACCAGAACATTTAGGGATACATTACAAGTGGAGCTATAGCACTAGGCTTTTCATTTTTGCGCTAGTCGGGTTGCACTGGTATTTCAAGTTGAAAGAAAACAGTTTTTTCTCAAGCAGTAATGCGACTTGCACAAAAAGTCAACATTCGAAAATCGCGATCACCCATAGAAGTCATTGGAGAAAAAAGTTGACAACACCCCACTCTCTCGCGCAAACACCATCACATATTCGCAATAACGCTATTCAGACATGAAAACATTAATAATTTATTTTCCAATTTTCTTTACATAACAGAATATGTTTTATTTATTCATAAATAAATATTTCTACATATATGTGATGTTTTTAAAATATATATATATTTTAACTATATATAGATGATTATATATAGGTATAGATATATACAGGTATATATAGGAATATCTATTTATAAAAACACACACACACACACATATATATATATATATATATATATATATATACACACGGGTAGAAAATTCAAATTTCTAAGTCATCCGCACTAGTGGACCACTGCAAATTACAAGCCCTGTATATGTGTGTGTGTGTGTGTATATATATATATATATATATATATATATATATATACACACACATATTTAGACATGTATATGTATGTATATATACAATATAGCCCTCTGCAGTCAAACCCCCTGTCATATACATATACATTTGAGCCCTTATAACTTTTTTTTTAAATGTTTATATGAATAACTTTTATCAGTGTTTATATGATTGTAACTGTAATTTTGAATGTATTTATGTTCTATTTTATGCAACTTTTTCAACGCACTACCCTTAACGCAAGGGTTTCAGTTGCACTAACCAGACAAACGTAAAATATGATTGCGCTCTCACAAACACGTTTGATTTCAACTTGTAATACGCACGCTATTTTCAATGTGAGCAAAAACCCGATATATCACTTGCACCCAACAGTTAGCATGCCACTTGTAATCTAGCCCATAATATACTATTTTACAGTATAATTCAAATATAGATATACCACACCTTACACACATGTACAATATACCTACACTCCCCAACTCATATAGGTTTATTATTAAAGGGACAATAAAGTCAAAATTAAACTTTAATGATTTAGATACAACATGAAATTTTAAACAACTTTCAATTTTACTTCTATTATCAATTTGCGTTGTTCTCTTGCTATGCTTTGTTAAAGAGTAATGCTAGGTAAATTCAGGAGTGTGCACGTCTTAAGCCATCTTGCAGCAATGTTTGCAGGCTGCAGCAATGTTGTATATACATGCAAACACTCAGAGGCGTAACTAGAAACCACAGGGCCCAGGTGCAAGAATCTGTTTTTTTAAGCTGGGCCCCCACCCTTGACCTCTGCACCCCCTGTAGTTTTGCCCCTGCAAACACTGCTGCCATAGAGTGCTTAAGACACTTGCATACTCCTAGAGGCCTACTTATCAAGCCGTCAACTATGCTGCATTCGCCAATACGCTTGCCTAACATCGCCTAATATCGCTGCCGCGGACCTGAATACGCTCTCCATATTTATAAAGAAAGCTGTCAAAAAAGCCGCGCACCAAGTACGGGGCGATGAGCAGCGGACTGTTGCTAACTAACAGTCATCGATCTCGCTGCTATTCGGCTTTTCCCCCCAACTTTATTTATACCCTGTCACTAAACACCGCCACTATACTAAAATGTTTAACCCCTATCCCGCCGCTCCCTGAGCCCGCCGCCACCTAAATAAAGTTATTAACCTCTATTGCGCTGCTCCCGGAGCCCACTGCAACTAAATAAATGTATTAACCCCTAAACTGCCGCTCCTGGAGCCCACCACAACTACATAAATATATTAACCCCTAAATCTCTGGCCTCCCACATCACTACCACTTACTAAACCTAATAACCCCTAAACCGCCAGCCCCCTACATCGCCATAAACTAAATTAACCTATTAACCCCTAAACCTAACAACCCGCTAACTTTATATTAAATATTAACTAATCCCTATATTATAGTAAATTTAAACTTACCTTTAGATTTAAATTAAACTACATTAAACTATTAATTAACCTACCCTAACTATTATACTAAAATTACATTAAACTATATTAAACTACTAATTAACCTACCCTAACTATTATACTAAAATTACATTAAACTATATTAAACTAATTAACCTACTCTAACTATCATCATAACATTACATTAAACTATATTAAACTACTAATTTATCTACCCTAACTATTATCCTAACATTACATTAAACTATATTACATATTTAAACACCTAACCCTACTCAAGTTATTTAAATATACTATTAAATATTACTAAATTACAAAAAAATAACAACTAAGTTACAAAAAACAAAAAGCACTAAGTTACACAAAATAAAAAACACAGTTACACAAAATAAAAAATAAACTATCAAATATTTAAAATAATTACACCTAATCTAAGAGCCCTATGAAAATAAAAAAGCCCCCCAAAAATAACCCCCCCCCCTAGCCTACAATAAACTACCAATAGCCCTTAAAAGGGCCTTTTGCGGGGCATTGCCCCAAAGAAATCAGCTCTTTTACCTGTAAAAAAAAATACAAATGCCCCCCCAACAGTAAAACCCACCACCCACACAACCAACCCCCCAAATAGAAACCTAATCTAAAAAACCTAAGTTCCCCATTGCCCTGAAAAGGGCATTTGGATGGGCATTGCCCTTAAAAGTGCATTTAGCTCTTTTTCAGCCCAAACCCCTAATCTAAAAATAAAACCCACCCAATAAACCCTTAAAAAAAACGAACATTCACCCCCGAAGATTCACTTACAGTTTTGAAGACCGGACATCCATCCTCAACGAAGCGGCAGAAGTCCTCATCAAAGCCGGCAGAAGTCTTCATCCAAGCGGGCCGAAGTCTTCATCCAAGCCGGCAGAAATCTTCATCCAGACGGCATCTTCTATCTTCATCCATCCGGCGTGGAGCATCCTCTTCAATCGACGTCTTCTTCCGAATGCAGTTTCCCTTTAAATGATGTCATCCAAGATGGTGTCCCTTAGATTCTGATTTCTATCACCCAATCGGAATTAAGGTTGAAAAAATCCTATTGGCTCTTGCAATCATCTCAACCTTAATTCCGATTGGCTGATAGAAAACAGGAGTTAAGAGGGTTTTTATTTTTTTGGCAGCAAAAGAGATGAATGCACTTTTAAGTCAATGCCTATTCAAATGCCCTTTTCGGGGCAATGGATAATATTTTTTTTTAGTGATGTTTTTTTGGGGGGTTGTAATATTAGGGGGTTAGTGTTTTTTAGAATAGTTTTTATTTTTATTTTGGGGTTGTTTTTTTAAGGGGTATTAGAATAGGATTTTTTTTTAATTATTTTAATTTTTATTTTCTGTAATGTTAGTTTTTTATTTTGTGTAATAATAGGTTTGTTTGCTTTTTGTAATGTTAGTTTTTTATTTTTCAATAATGGTAGGATTTTTCTTTTTGTAATGGTAGGATTTTTTGGAGTAATGTGACTTTTTTGTGTAATGGTAGTTTGTTTTTTTTAAAGGTAAGATTAGGTTTTTATTTAATTTTATAGGTAAGTTGTTTTTTTTAAGGTAGTTAGGATTTTTTTTAGTTAAGTCAGTTAATTTAGGGGTATTTTAATTTGGTTTAAGTAAGGGGGGTGTTAGGTAAGGGGGTTTAGATGTTAGTTTATAACTTTGTGTTGTGAGGGGATGGCGGTTTAGGGGTTAACAGATTATTTAGGTATGTTGATATGTGGGTGGATGGAGATTTAAGGGTTAATAGTTTATTTAGGTATGTTGCGATGTGGGGGGATGGTGGATTAGGGGTTAGTAGTTTATTTAGGTACTAGTCTTAAAGCCTGTGTACACGGGCCATTTTTTGCAGTACAGCGGTCCCACCCCTTGCTCTCTCTCTCTCTCTCTCAGCCCCCCTCTCTTTTGTGCTCTCTCTCTCTCTCTTTGTCCCCCTCTTTTTTGTGCTCTCTCTGCCCCCTCTCTTTTGTGCTCTCTCTCCCCCTCTCTTTTGTGCTCTCTCTCTCTCTTCCCCCTCTCTTTTGTGCCCTCTGTCTCTCCCGCCTCTCTTTTGTGCTCTCTCTCTCTCTCTCCCCTCTCTTTTGTGCTCTCTCTCCCCACTCTCTTTTGTGCTCTTTCTCCCCCCTCTCTTTTGTGCTCTCTCCCCTCTCTTTTGTGCTCTCTATCCCCCCTCTTTTGTGCCCCCTCTCTTTTGTGCTCTCTCTCCTCCCCTCTCTTTTGTGCTCTCTCCCCACTCTCTTTTGTGCTCTCTCTCCCCCTCTCTCTTTTGTGCTCTTTCTGCCCCCTCTCTTTTGTGCTCTTTCCTCCCCCTCTCTTTGTGTGCTCTTTCTCTCCCCTCTCTGTTGTGCTCTTTCCCCCCTCTCTGTTGTGCTCTTCCCCCCTCTCTTTTGTGCTTTTTCTCCACCCTCTCATTTGTGCTCTTTCTCCCCCCTCTCTGTTGTGATCTTTCTCCCCCCTCTCTGTTGTGCTCTTTCTCCCCCCTCTCTGTTGTGCTCTTTCTCCCCCCTCTCTGTTGTGCTCTTTCTCCCCCCTCTCTGTTGTGCTCTTTCTCCCTCCTCTGTTTTGTGCTCTTTCTCCCCCATCTGTTTTGTGCTCTTTCTCTCCCCCCCTCTCTTTTGTGCTCTTTCTGCCTCCTCTCATTTCTGCTCTTTCTGCCCCCTCTCTGTTGTTCTCGTTCTGCCCCATCTCTTTTGTGCTCTTTCTGCCCCCTTCTCTTTTGTGCTCTTTCTGCCCCCTCTCTTTTGTGCTCTTTGTCCCCCTTCTTTTGCTCTCTCTCACCCCTCTCTTTTGCTCTGTCCCCCCCTTCTTTTGCGTACTCACTCTTCAGACCATGCCCCCGCCACGACTGGTCACGCCCTCATCCCGCCTGTCCCGCCCTGGTCCCGCCCACTCTGCTTGGCTCCACGCATCCCCCCCAGACAGCAGATCAGGACGGTTAGTTTGTGTAAGGCCAGGTGTTTTTGTCCTTGTGCTGTCTCTACTGCGCATGACAGCTTTGGACATACACACTTGGCCTTTTATATTATAGGCTGTTGCGATGTGGGGGGAGGGCGGTTTAGGGTTTAATATTTTTATTTAGTGTTTGCGATGTGTGGGGATGGCCGATTAGGGGTTATTAGGCTAGGGGCTTATTGTAGGGTGTTAGTTTTTTTTCCTCTGTTGACTTAATGGTGAATGCGAAAATGCAAGGTAGTTTGTGCGAGTAGGGTGTTAGTTTTCCCCCCCACTTTTTTTGTCTCCTCTGATTTCTATGGGGGGAACACATGCATATGCACATATGCACTCTTGCGCTTTTTTGTAATAGAAGCAGAACCAGAGAAGCGCAAAAAGCCTAACGCTAGCAATGGTTTTGCTAGCGAAATTGTTTTTGTTTACCGTGGCACTTTTAATCTAGCCCATAGTTAAACACATGGGACTAGATTACAAGTGGAACGCTAATTTATTGCTTGCCTGCCACCAGCAAATTTGCCAGTTTCCAGGCACACAATAAATAACTAGCCATTGCAAGTTTCTGGTTCTTGCTACAGCACCGGTCAGACATTGACCCCAAACTTAAAGTGCATTAATCTTTATTTAAAAATACAAATATTAGCATTTTTATTTTTTAATAAAGTAACTGCATTAGGCAGTTATAAGGGGCTAAAGTTGGTGGCTTGGGGGGTGTTTGAAAAAAAAAATGGCACTGAAAAGCGCCTTTACATTGCGGTCTATGGGGACTGTGTGTTACCTGTAAATGTATATGTATATGAATATATACATTTATATTTATGTGTTAACATGTGTATATATACACACATAAATCTCTCTCTCTCTCTTTCTCTCTCTCTCCTGTTGTCGTAGGCTTAGGGGGTTCTATATACCCTCTATTTTGAGGGCATTTGGGGCATTTTGGAAAATTAACCAGAGATCTGATCTCTGGTTAATTTTCTGAGCACTAATTGCTACCGCAAGCTCGTGGTAGCAATAACCAGCCACTTGTAATGGCTGGTTATTTATTGCGCACTCACAAAAATGTGTCCGTTTGCGGGCGCTCAATAAATTAGCGCTCCACTTGTAATCTAGCCCTATATGTCCATACAATGATATATTATGAAAAATACAACTATAAAATAGAAAATATTCAAGCTTTTATTCATGAGTTTAAAAAGTAATTGCTTTTTCATGACAGCTGTAATATATTTTGTGGTTGTGCACAGAAATAATTATGTAATGACGAAACCCATTATGAAATATATGTACATGATCACATCTGTGTTTTATTTCAGCTCTGTGACAGGTACAGTACGTGCTGGTCACAGATGAATATTCCTATTTCCTTGTTTAGCATGTAGTTTCAGCCAGACAAAACTGAAATGTTACTAGATTCAACCATGCTGCTATTTAGAAAGGTTGTACTAGATATGTAAAACAACTTTATTTGTTCATGCATAATTGATTTTCTTTTTCTGATTAGATGCGATAAGGAAAAAAATAAAAGGAAGGTCATAACCAGAAAGCAAAATTCACAGGAGTTGTCATTATGCAAAATAGACCGTTACTTATTATTTTTACCAGTTGGTCATGTGATCCAACTTTGTGGTCTGTTACAGAAAAATTAAACACCAAAGATGTATATCATGTATGCAAAAGGTTAAAAGGAGATTAACATCCTCTTGCTTTTGTGTAAAGATTGTGCCACACGATTTTTGAAAACCTAGGAACATATACTTTTGGCCTCTCTAGGGAGAATGGGACAAAGCACAATGTTTACACAAAAGCAAGAAGCGTTTAAAAGAAAGAAGCGTAAAGTTGTAATTTTTGATTCTGAAACAAAAAACAACATTAGTTACACTGGACAGAAGCTCACAAGCTGGATAACCAAAATGTATGTGCAGTTAGTGACACAAGAACAAGTTAGTGACAAAAACAAGAAAGAAAAATATGAACCCTTTCGGCCCAAAAAATGTGTGTATATATATATATATATATATATATATATATATATATATATATATATATATATATATATATATATGTATACTGTTTCCATTAGCCTGTGGCCCAGCACTCCAACCTGGATGGTGTATAATAGACCTGGGTGCAATCCTCAAAATTGAGAAGTATATGAATCCATGCAAAAAAGGGCACTTTCAGGATTTGTACATAAACCCAATTATTCTTTTATTGAAGAATAACAACAGAACATGGTCAATATATATATTGTGCGTTACTTTGGCTATCGTACCGCACAACGTATATATATATATATATATATATATGTCAGAGCTTCATGAAGCTCCAGCAGTCTCGGCTGTTAAGTTACAACTGAGAGCTGGAGTTCCTGAGCTCCAGGCATCTGTCTGCATATGGAACCGAGCACCCATATGAGGGCAGATGCCAGATCGTTATACAGAATGACACTGTCTGTGTCACTGTGTGTAACAATCATCTGCTGGTGCCGACAGGAGGTAAATCCAGGAGGCGGGTGGGCTGCCCAGCAGCAAAGGGATGAGGGAGGCGGCTGAAGTGTTATGGCCCTAAAGTAAAAATAAAAAATAAAGGGAGAAGGAGGGAAGGGGCGCTACACTACAGAAAAATGGTGGGTTGTTGGGGGACCCTAACTAATGATCGCGGGAGGGGGTTAGGTGAGGTATCCACTACACTACCGAAAATAGTAAAAATTAATTTAAAAAATAAATAAATATATATATATATATATATATAAATAGACATTTTATAGGTAGTGGCAGACCGCTGCCAGTACCTAAGATGGCGACACTAGTTAGAGAGGGAGGATTAGAAAGCTGTTTGGGAGGGATCAGGGAGGTTGGAGAGTAAGGGATACAATTATAAAAAAAAAAATCCTTAAAATTGTATATTGGCAAACTGTCGGCCAGTATTTAAGATAGGGGTGACCAGTTGGGGGGGTGAGGGATGTAAGAGAGCTGTTTGGGAGGAATCAGGTAGGGATCAGGGGTGGGAAATGTCAGGTGGGAGGGTAATCTCTACAAGAAAGTTAAAATTAACCTTACAAGCTACCTAATTAACCCCATTCACTGCCGGGAATAATAATAATTAGCAGCCTTCTAATTACCAAAAAGCAATGGCAAAGACTATATATGTCTGCTAATTCTGAACAAAGGGGATCCCAGAGAACCTTTTACAACCATCTGTGCCATGATTGCTCAAGCAGTATGTAAATAATTTCAGTGGGAAACCCAAAGTTTGTGAAAAAATTAACTATTTTTTTATTTGATTGCATTTGGCGGTGAAATGGGGGCATTAAATATATCAAAATGGGCCTAGATCAATACCTTTGGTTGTCTACTTAAAAAAAATAAAAAAAAAAATAATTTTATATATATATATATATATATATATATATATATATATATATATATATATAGGTTTGACAGGTAAATAAAAAAAAAAACATCGCTCTATTTCTGTTTAAATAGAGTGATAGCAAAATCCAGTATTGTGGGCAAGTTTTTCTCTGAAAGTCCCGGTAGTGAAGGGGTTAATAAATGGGCTAGATGCACACAGCTCATACAATATTTGCTGCGTATGAGAGGTTCTTTAAAAGATTAACTAAATAAAAATATATAATTGAAAGCCTTGTCAGACCTCCCAACTGTTCCTGTTTGAGAGGGACTGTCCCTAATTCTGAGCATTGTCCTGCTATCCTTCTGAGACAGCCATTTGTCCCTATTTGAATAAGTTCCCTTAGACCCACCCAAAGACTGCCCATACATACCCACAAACCACTCAGATATGCCCACTGACCAACAAGAGACTATCATGCCACCCACTTTACACCCCTACTTCCGACATGGATCTTCCACAAAACTGTACCGTCCCCCCTCAAACTCACAAGTCCCTAATACCTTGCAGATATGGAGAGAATAATAAAATACAGTATAGTGCTCTCAATATGTAATTTGTATTAATTTTAAAATTTTGGATTTTACACAATTGTTTTCATTCAGATTTCTTTTTCTAATACATAGCCATACATGATGATTTATTGCACTTAAAGCGACATTAAATTATTTTATGATTCAGACAGAGCATGCAATTCAAAACAGCATTTCAATATATTCATTTGATCTAATTTCCTTTCTTACCTTGGTATCCTTTGTTAAAAACCATACCTAGGTAGGCCTAAATATATCTTTTTTTGCAGGCACAGGACACACCCTTTGAATGCTACCTGGAATGTTATTTGACTTCTTTTGGTGTGAACAATGAAGAACAGATATAAACTCCTACACATATCAGCCAAACAACACTGTGGAGCATGTAGGAATGTCAAGGTTCTGCATTAGACTGAATGTACTTCTGCCTCTTGGGGGGGGGGGGGGGCGACACTAAAGTTACAGGAAAAACAAACACAAAATATAAATACATTTATCCACGACCTGTTTGTTTCAACCGTTTAGCAATTACCAAAACCTGGCTATCTTTCTCTGATACTGTTTCCATTGCTGCTGTTACACATGGTGGTCTTCACTTTAGCCACACACCTAGGCCAGGTGAGAGACACAGTGGTGGTGTTGGGTTGGCATCTTACTCTCCCCCTCCTGCTGCTATCAGTACCTATCTCTATTTCCATCTCTCTCCTTTTCTACCTTTGAAGTCCACTGCATTTGACTGTTCTCCCCCCTCTCTCTCAGAGTGGCAGTTATATCTATCGCCCCCCTGGACCAATCTCCCAATTCCTTGACAACTTTGCTGCCTGGCTGCCTTACTTTCTCTCTACAAATACACCTACTCTAATTCTGGGGACTTCAATATCCCAATTGACAACCCTGCCCCTGCTGCCTCTAAACTTCTTTCACTCACTAATTCCTTCGGCCTTTCACAATCCACCCTATTCCCTACCCACCGGGATGGACACTCTATTGATCTGGTATTCTCCTATCTCTGCTCTCCTCCAGATGTTGCCTGTCACCCATTTCCCATCTCAGAACACCATCTGCTCACCTTTAATCTTAATATACAGGGTAAACCTACTTCCCCCCTCGCCCCCGTACCTGTAGAAATCTGCACACTGTAGACCCTCCCCAACTCTCCAACCTTATTCAAATACATCTCCCCCACACTTCAACAATATCCTGCCCTGACCTTGCCATAACCCACTATAATAATACTCTCTCCTCTGCACTTGACATTCTCTCTCCGCCCCAACTTCGCAAATCCCCACGTCGTCAGCTCCAGCCCTGGCACTCCCAGCAAACACAGCACCTACAAAAATGCTCCCACACTGCTGAACGTGCCTGGAGGAAATCCCACTTTGAACCTGATTTCATGCACTATAAGTGCATCCTTTACTCTTACACCTCTGCCCTTCACTTAGCTAAGCAAACCTACTTCTCTTATCTTATATCCACTCACTCCTCAAACCCTAAGAGTCTCTTCTCCATTTTCAACTCTCTTCTCTACCCACCTGCACCACCCCCCTCATCTGCGTTCAGTGCTCAAGACCTGGCTGACTATTTTTTCAATAAAACACTTACAATCTGAAGAAACATCCCAACACAAGCCTGCAATCTCCCAACTTCGCTCCCAGTCACCCCCTCTGCACTCTCCTCCCAACCACTGAAAGTGAAGTGGCTTCCCTATTGTCTTCCTCACACCTCACTACCTGCCCATTTGACCCTATTCCTTCACATTTAATACCTTCTCTGTCTCCCACCCTCACTCCAGCTCTTACCCACATATTCAGCCTATTCCTTTCTACAGGCTCATTCCCTGCCGCCTTCAAACATGCAAAGGTCACCCCCATCCTCAAAAAACCCTCCCTTGACCCTAACTCTCCTGCAAACTACCGCCCCATATCGCTGCTCCCGCTAGCTTCAAAAATCCTTGAAAAACTAGTTTTCGATCGCCTAACCCACATCCTGTCCTCCAACTCACTGCTCGACCCCCTGCAATCTGGCTTCCATCCCAAACACTCAACTAAGACTGCCCTCACCAAGGTTACTAACGATCTCCTTTCTGCTAAAAACAAAGGCTTCTACTCTATACTCATCTTACTTGACCTCTCTGCTGCCTTTGACACTGTTGACCATCCCCTTCTCCTACAGACTCTCAGCTCTCTTGGGCTCTGTGACACTGCCCTCTCCTGGATTCATTATTATCTCTCTAACAGATCCTTCTCCATCTCTTGCTGGCGACTCCTCCTTTCCATTGCCTTTGTCTGTTGGAGTACCTCAAGGCTCTGTCCTGGGTCCTCTACTATTCTCTATTTACACTTCTTCACTGGGTAAATTTATCAACAGCTATGGCTTCAACTACTACCTCTATGCTGATGATACCCAGATCTACCTTTCCACCCGCTCTCCTTCTGTCAATTCTCACATCAGCGACTGCTTATCTGACATTTCCTCCTGTATGGCCTCTCACCACCTAAAAATAAACATGTCGAAGACCTAACTAATTCTAATCCCCCCTCTAACTCTACTACAGTTTCTAATTTTTCCGTCACTGTTGGCGGCACCACTATCTCCCTATTATCCCAAGTCCGCTGCCTCTGAGTCACACTTGACTCAAATCTGTCCTTCATTCTCCACATCCAATTGCTCTCTTCATCCTGCCGCAACCACCTATGCAATATATCCAAAATTTTCTGAGTGATGAAACTACTAAACTGCTAATCCACTCCCTGGTAATTTCCCGATTTGACTACTGTAATAACTTGCTAACTGGCCTCCCTCTCTCCCGCCTCTCTCCCCTTCAATCCATCCTAAATGCATCTGCCAGGCTAATCCACCTCTCTCGATGCTCCATTTCTGCTGCACCTCTCTGTGAGTCCCTTCACTGGCTCCCCATTCACAGCAGAATTAAATTCAAATTTCTCACCCTGACCTACAAAGCCCTCACCAATGCTGCCCCACCCTACCTGCCCTCACTTATCAACAAATCTACTCCAGCCCGCTCCCTAAGATCCAACAATGACCTGCTCCTTGCGTCCTCTAACATCACCTCCTCTCATGCTAGACTACAGGACTTCTCTCGTGCGGCACCAACCCTCTGGAATGCACTTCCTTGAGCTGTCAGACTCTCCCCTAATCTCTCCTCCTTTAAACGTTCCCTAAAGATCTTTTTGTTCAGGGAAGCCTATCACCCGACTCATTAACAAATTAACTTCACTAACCTAACAGTTACCCTCATCTATCTCCTCACTAATATCATTCTCACCTTTGTAGTCCCCACCTCCTGTTTCCCATCCTCATACCCATCTAGATTGTAAGTTCCCACGGGAATAGGGCCTAAATTTCCCCTGTATTTGTCTGTAAAATGTTGTCTTTTATTGTATTGTTTCTCCGTTGTACCTTAATCCTTGTACCCATGGGCAGCGCTGCGAAATCTGTTGGCTCTTTATAAATAAAGAATAATAATAATACGTTTAAAAAAAAAAAAAAAGGAATATTATTTACAGAAAACAATAAAATTGTATTAACAGCACTGAAGTTTGATTTAGTATCCCTTCAAATGGAAGGCATTAATCAGTGTCAGGTGTCGCCATGTTAAACTTTGTAGTAGAATAATGGAAAAAGGGTCTAAAGTCCCTATAGGAGGCGTTATATATAGTGACAAGGTATCCTATATGGATACACAGACTCTCATGTAAATATATAGTGAAATAATATATGTACAAAATGTAAGACGTATTAAAATTGAAAAGAGTATATATCTCTTTTAAGAAACAAATGTCTTTTCATACAAAGCCAAATAGCTGATGTAACAATATATTCACCCAGTCCCCAAAAAAGAGATTCTTGTGGTGTAATAAGGTTCTTGAGTGGAATGGGGACTTCTAGTGAATCCGTTCAGATAGGGCAGCACTCTGACTTCACCATAAATGGTAGGCAATTCTGAAGAAAACAAGGAAAGAGGCGACAAATGTGTGAATTGATATACAACCAGGTATAAGCACATAGAAGACACAGGGTACTCACATGGTGTAAAGGCACCCACTTCTGCCAATAGAGGCAGGCTGGTTTTTTCAGCAGACCAGCTAGCTGAACCAGGTCAGTATACTGGAAACACAGATGCGATGATCCCCAAATGGATGGCTGGGCTCAGGTAAAACTTCGCTCCCAAGGTGAAGCAACAAGAGGAGCAAGGGGGAGGCTATATCAAAACCTCCCAAGGTAGCGTAGAGGAATATGCACACAGCAATACGAGCTATATATAAAACTTGTTTAATATAGCAGTGTAAAAACAAAATTAAAAATAGCTCATGCTATAGTTGTGCACAAATAAAACAATGCAACACATTTCACGGTATCCACCATTTCATTAGGCATCATGTGAGTACCCTGTGTCTTCTATGTGCTTATACCTGGTTGGTTATCGATTCACACATATGGCGCCTCTTTCCTTTCCTTGTTTTAAACTTTGTAGTATCCTGCTTGAAGCTGATTCTCACAGAACTCTATTATTTTCTAGGGAAGTAGCTCACACACATCTAGCAGGGAAATTGAGGACCACCTCTTTTATTTTTTAAATTCTGTGGTGTGTGCCACTGCAAGGTCCCCAAGCTGCTACTTGGTAAACCAAGCAAGGTGTATTAATCTTGTCCATTGTATTGCAGTTTATGCTCTACAAACTTGATCACCCAGTGTAGCCAATGAGAAGCTAACTGCTGTAGTTTTAGTGAAAGGGCATTAACCCTTTCAGTGCTAATGATGGCTCTGAGCCATCGCAAATTGTCCCAGTCAGGTGCTGACGACGGCTCAGAGCCGTTGCTAGCACTCACCCACCTTGAGGGAAATCTGGGGGCTCCCACCTACTCCCACCCCAGGGAGTTTGGCCTGAATAGTGAGAGCCGGGGCTTCATTATTTGCATGGTGAAGTCACGCGCAATGACGTGATGATGTCACCGCACAACGTTATTTAATATTAACAATGGACAATATAGAGAAATGGGGGCATGCTGCCTAGAAGCCTGTATCTCAGGCATCTAAGTAGCTACAGACCCCCAAGACCCACCATTGGAAAGGTAATCACCTAACCTTTGGTATAAGTCTTAATGATCTGGAAAAAAAGTATAAAAGTAAAAAATAAATATATTTAAAAAAGTTAAAAAAAAAAAGCTTAAATCCAGCTTAGCACCCAGGTGCAAAATGGCTTAGCAGCCAAAGAGTTAAATTAACTACGAAAAGTGATAAATGCAGAACCCACAACCATCCAGCATACTGACCCATGGCCGGTTTAGCTTCATCCCTACTGAACCATACCCTGCCCACTCTTTGACTCTGCCCTACCAATCAGGGTCTTCCAAAAAAATCCCATGGAACTGCCCTCAAAACTTGCTCACTAAGCAAACACATATTTTACTTTGAGTGAAGGAAAGAATCCTATATTACAATATAAGGTATAAAAAAAAATCTAGACAATGTCTATGAATTTAAAATTCTTGAAAATTCACAAGTTTATTATATTGTACTATAAAAATTGATCATATTTATTGACCCTAATAAATATTGCGTTCAATGGAATAATAGTTGAGGGATAGTGATGTCGCGAACCTAAAAATTTGGGTTTGCGAACGCGAACTTCCCCAAAAGTTTGCAAACCGGCGAACCGGGCGAACCGCCATTGACTTCAATGGGCAGGCGAATTTTAAAACCCACAGGGACTCTTTCTGGCCACAATAGTGATGGAAAAGTTGTTTCAAGGGGACTAACACCTGGACTGTGGCATGCCGGAGGGGGTCCATGGCAAAACTCAGATGGAAAATTACATAGTTGATGCAGAGTCTGGTTTTAAGCCATAAAGGGCATAAATCACCTAACATTCCTAAATTGTTTGGAATAACGTGCTTTAAAACATCAGGTATGATTTTGTATCGATCAGGTAGTGTAAGGGTTACGCCCGCTTCACAGTGACAGACCAAACTCCCGCAGCGGGTACAACATCATCATCATCACACCGTACGTCCATGTGTGTAATGCTGCCTGACTGAGACATATCCCTGTTATCTACATCCTCTGGCAATAATGGTTGCGCATCACTTATTTCTTCCAACTGATGTGTAAATAACTCCTCTGACAGATCAAGTGAAGCGGCTGTGGTGCTAGTGTTGGTGGTGGCGGCAGGCGGTAACTTGAGAGGTGCCCGAAGCTAAGCTGGAGGAGGATGCTGCGTCAAGGTTCCGAGCGGAAGCTGTAGAAGATTGGGTGTCCTGAGTTAGCCAGTCGACTATGTCCTCAGAAATGTTCGAGTTCGGGGTACGTGGCCTCTGAACACTGGGCATTATTCTAGAGCCAAAGGGAATCACAGCACCATGAACACGACGGCCCCTGCGGGGTGGCCTGCCTCTGCCTGTCATTTTTTTTCCGATTGGTGGTACTATGCGTGCAAGCTACTGTGACAACAGATATGAGTAGCACTGTGCACTGGCAGAAGTTGGCAGAGTAGACGCTGTAGGCCTGACACACGCTTGCAGACAACTAACTGCTATTCAATCTATTACAGTCAAAAAAATTTTTTTTTTTTAAATGTACACTACTGTTACACCAGATATGAGTTGCACTGGTGTGACACTGTGCCCTGGTAGGCACTGAAACGCACACGTGTGAAGGAAACTGACTGCTATTATTTAACACAGTCAAAAAAGTGTTGTTTTTTTTTAAATCTACACTACTGTTACACCAGATATGAGTTGCACTGGTGTGACACTGTGCCCTGGCAGGCACTGAAACGCACACGTGTGAAGGAAACTGACTGCTATTATTTAACACAGTCAAAAAAGTGTTGTTTTTTTTTAAATCTACACTACTGTTACACCAGATATGAGTTGCACTGGTGTGACACTGTGCCCTGGTAGGCACTGAAACGCACACGTGTGAAGGAAACTGACTGCTATAATTTAACACAGTCAAAAAAGTGTTGTTTTTTTGTAAATCTACACTACTGTTACACCAGATATGAGTTGCACTGGTGTGACACTGTGCCCTGGCAGGCACTGAAACGCACACGTGTGAAGGAAACTGACTGCTATTATTTAACACAGTCAAAAAAGTGTTGTTTTGTTTAAATCTACACTACTGTTACACCAGATATGAGTTGCACTGGGGTGACACTGTGCCCTGGCAGGCAGGCCCTGAAACGCACACGTGTGAAGGAAACTGACTGCTATTATTTAACACAGTCAAAAAAGTGTTGTTTTTTGTAAATCTACACTACTGTTACACCAGATATGAGTTGCACTGGGGTGACACTGTGCCCTGGCAGGCAGGCCCTGAAACGCACACGTGTGAAGGAAACTGACTGCTATTATTTAACACAGTCAAAAAAGTGTTGTTGTTTTTAAATCTACACTACAGTTACACCAGAAATATGAGTTGCACTGGGGTGACACTGTGCCCTGGCAGGCAGGCCCTGAAACGCACACGTGTGAAGGAAACTGGTATTATTTAACACAGTCAAAAAAGTGTTGTTTTTTTTAAATCTACACTACTGTTACACCAGATATGAGTTGCACTGGGGTGACACTGTGCCCTGGCAGGCAGGCCCTGAAACGCACACGTGTGAAGGAAACTGACTGCTATTATTTAACACAGTCAAAAAAGTGTTGTTTCTTTTAAATACACACTACTGTTACACCAGATATGAGTTGCACTGGGGTGACACTGTGCCCTGGCAGGCAGGCCCTGAAACGCACACGTGTGAAGGAAACTGACTGCTATTATTTAACACAGTCAAAAAAGTATTGTTTTTTTTAAATCTACACTACTGTTATACCAGATATGAGTTGCACTGGGGTGACAGTGTGCCCTGGCAGGCAGGCCCTGAAACGCACACGTGTGAAGGAAACTGACTGCTATTATTTAACACAGTCAAAAAAGTGTTGTTTTTTTTTTTAAATCTACACTACTATTACACCAGATATGAGTTGCACTGGGGTGACGCTGTGCCCTGGCAGGCAGGCCCTGAAACGCACACGTGTGAAGGAAACTGACTGCTATTATTTAACACAGTCAAAAAAGTGTTTTTTTTTTAAATCTACACTACTGTTACACCAGATATGAGTTGCACTGGGGTGACACTGTGCTCTGGCAGGCAGGCCATGAAACGCACACGTGTGAAGGAAACTGACTGCTATTATTTAACACAGTCAAAAAAGTGTTTTTTTTTTTAAATCTACAATACAGTTACACCAGATATGAGTTGCACTGGGGTGACACTGTGCCCTGGCAGGCAGGCCCTGAAACGCACACGTGTGAAGGAAACTGACTGCTATTATTTAACACAGTCAAAAAAGTGTTTTTTTTTTTTTTTAAATCTACACTACTGTTACACCAGATATGAGTTGCACTGGGGTGACATTGTGCCCTGGCAGGCAGGCCCTGAAACGCACACGTGTGAAGGAAACTGACTGCTATTATTTAACACAGTCAAAAAAGTGTGTTTTTTTTTATAAATCTACACTACTGTTACACCAGATATGAGTTGCACTGGGGTGACACTGTGCCCTGGCAGGCAGGCCCTGAAATGCACACGTGTGAAGGAAACTGACTGCTATTATTTAACACAGTCAAAAAAGTGTTTTGTTTTTTTTAATCTACACTACTGTTATACCAGATATGAGTGGTGGCACTGGGCAAGTGGGCACAGTATACGCTGTGAGCCTGACACACATGCTGGCAGGCAGGCAACTGCAATTAGATTACACAGGAAAAAAAAAAAAAGCAGACTAATGTTCTAGCCCTAAAAAGGGCTTTTTGGGGTGCTGTCCTTACAGCAGAGATCAGATGAGTCCTTCAGGACTGTAGTGGACACTGAATACACTAGCCTAGCTATCAATTTCCCTATTAAATCAGCAGCAGCTACACTGTCCCTCCTCTCACTAAGAATGCAGCTTCCAAATGAATCTAAAATGGATGCTGTCCAGGAGGTGGGAGGGTCTGGGAGGGAGTGTCTCCCGCTGATTGGCTGTAATGTGTCTGCTGACTGTGAGGTAAAGGGTCAAAGTTTACTCAATGATGAAGAATAGGGGGCGGATCGAACATCGCATATGTTCGCCCGCTGTGGCGAACGCGAACATGCTATGTTCGCCGGGAACTATTCGCCGGCGAACTATTCGCGACATCACTATTGAGGGACATAGCTGAATATTAAGAGAAATTAATTTTTACAGTGAACATACCCACCATCACAGTCCTGTTTAGTTGATCGGAACCATTTCTATTAAAAGGAGAAAACCCTTAAAAATGTGAGACCATGGTGTGGAACCCCTAGGCAACTTGTTGTTGGTGGAAAGAGACTTAAGAAAAAAGTTTTTTTCAACAGGACTTCAGAGTTATTATACATTTATAAATATATTTTCTAACTTTTTTTTTATTTGTGAATTTGATTGTTAGTTGTTTGTTGGAGTTCCATATGCATAATGGGTGGTATAATTTATGGGTGTTACATGCAACGGTATTATGCAGGGGAGTTCAACTTTAGTGTGGGTTAAAGGGGGTTGCTGCTGGGTAGGAATTTTGTAGGGTTTTAAAGTTCACAGAGCATTTATCAACGGGGGTGGACATATGGGGATATATTGTGTAGTAAAGCTGGGTTGGAGTTAGGTTTTATAGCAGTGGAAGGGCTAAGTGTTGTAAGGGAGTCAGTTTCAGATTTGTTATAATTGCTATTTTGGTGCCAAATAAATTGTATTTAAATTTATTAAAGTTAGGTATTAATTCTGTGATTATTTATCTTTGATTGTCTTCAATTCATTTTTTGTTGTCTTGTAAATGTTGTAAGGACTTTATTTATTTAAAGTCTACAATATAATTTTTATTGTTTTAAAATATAGATAATCCCTTTATTACCCTTTCCCCAGTTTTGCATAACCAACACTGTTACATTAATATACTTTTTCCCTCTGTGATTGCCTTGTATCTAAGCATCTTTTGACAGCCCCCTGATCACATGACTGTGACTATTTATTATCTATTGACTTGCATTTAGTGATGTTGCGAATTGTTCGCCGGCGAATAGTTCCCGGCGAACATAGCTTGTTCGCATTTGCAGCGGCGGGCAAACATATGCAATGTTCGATCCGCCCCCTATTCGTCATCATTGAGTAAACTTTGACCCTGTATCTCACAGTCTGCAGACACATTTCAGCCAATCAGCAGCAGACACTCCCTCCCAGACCCTCCCAGCTCCTGGACAGCAGCCATTTTAGATTCATTCGGAAGCTGCATTGTTAGTGAGAGGAGGGACAGTGTAGCTGCTGCTGATTTCATAGGTAAATTGATAGCTAGGCTAGTGTATTCAGTGTCCACTACAGTCCTGAAGGACTCATCTGATCTCTGCTGTAAGGACAGCACCCCAAAAAGCCCTTTTTAGGGCTAGAACATAATTTTTTTTTTTTTTGCCTGTGTAATTTTGACTGTGAAACATCAGTCTGCTAGTGTAATCTAATTGCAGTTGCCTGCCTGCCAGCGTGTGTGCCAGGCCCACTTGCTAAGTGCCACCACTCATATCTGTTGTAACAGTAGTGTAAATTTAAAAAAAAAACTTTTTTGACTGTGAAACATCAGTCTGCTAGTGTAATCTAATTGCAGTTGCCTGCCTGCCAGCGTGTGTGCCAGGCCCACTTTCCATCTAGTGCCACCACTCATATCTGTTGTAACAGTAGTGTAAATTTTAAAAAAAATAACTTTTTTGACTGTGAAACATCGGTTTGCTAGTGTAATCTAATAGCAATTGCCTGCCTGCCAGCGTGTGTGCCAGGCCCACTTGCCAACTAGTGCCACCACTCATATCTGTTGTAACAGTAGTGTAAATTAAAAAAAAAAAACTTTTTTGACTGTGAAACATCAGTCTGCTAGTGTAATCTAATTGCAGTTGCCTGCCTGCCAGCGTGTGTGCCAGGCCCACTTGCCAACTATTGCCACCACTCATATCTGTTGTAACAATAGTGTAAATTTAAAAAAAAAATAACTTTTTTGATTGTGAAACATCAGTCTGCTAGTGTAATCTAATTGCAGTTGCCTGCCTGCCAGCGTGTGTGCCAGGCCCACTTGCCAACTAGTGCCACCACTCATATCTGTTGTAACAGTAGTGTAAATTTAAAAAAAAAAAATAACTTTTTTGACTGTGAAACAGTCTGCTTGTGTAATCTAATTGCAGTTGCCTGCTTGCCAGCGTGTGTGCCAGGCTCACAGCGTATACTGTGCCCACTTGCCCAGTGCCACCACTCATATCTTGTTTAATAGTAGTGTAAGTGTACATTTAAAAAAAAAAAACTTTTTTGACTGTGAAACATCAGTCTGCTTTTTTGTGTCAGGCTCACAGCGCATACTGTGCCCACTTGCCCAGTGCCACCACTCATATCTTGTTTAATAGTTGTGTAAGTGTACATTTAAAAAAAAAAAAAATTTGGATTGTGAAACATCAGTCTGCTTTTTTGTGTCAGGCTCACAGCGTATACTGTGCCCACTTGCCCAGTGCCACCACTCATATCTTGTTTAATAGTAGTGTAAGTGTACATTTAAAAAAAAATGACAGGCAGAGGCAGGCCACCCCGCAGGTGCTGTCGTGGTCGTGGTGCTGTGATTCCCGTTGACCCAACAATAATGCCTAGTGTTCAGAGGCCACGTACCATGAACGCGAAAAGTTCTGAGGAGGACCTAGTTGACTGGCTAACACAGGACACCCAATCTTCTTCAGCTTCCGCTCGGAACCTTGATGCACCATCCACCTCCAGCTTAGCTTCGGGCACCTCTCAAGTGACCACTCGCCCGCCTGCCACCACCACCAACACTAGCACCACAGCCGCTTCACTTGATCTGTCAGAGGAGTTATTGACACATCAGTTTGAAGAAATGAGTGATGCGCAACCATCATTGACAGAGGATGTAGATAACAGTGATATGTCTCAGTCAGGCAGCATTACAGACATGGACGTACGGTGTGATGATGATGATGTTGTACCCACTGCTGCTTCCTTTGTTGATTTGTCAGATACAAGTGAAGTGATTGATGATGATGCGTCCGTGGATGTCACGTGGGTGCCCGCTAGAAGAGAAGAAGAAGAGGGAAAAAGTTCAGATGGGGAGACAGAGAGAAGGAGGAGGAGAGGAGTTGGAAGCAGGGGGAGGTCGTCGCAAGGAGCTAGTGGCACAGTCGTCAGACAGCATGCATCGGCACCCGGGGTCATCCAGACAGCACGCCACTCAACTCATGCTGTTGCCACCACCAGAATGCTGTCATCGCAGAGCTCAGCAGTGTGGCATTTTTTTTGTGTGTCTGCCTCTGACAACAGCGATGCCATTTGCAACCTGTGCCAAAAGAAACTGAGTCGTGGGAAGTCCAACACCCACCTAGGTACAACTGCTTTGCGAAGGCACATGATCTCACATCACAAACGCCGATGGGATGAACACATGAGAAGAAGCAGCACACAAAATCAAAGCCGCCATCCTCCTCCTGGTCCAGCATCTTCAGCCACGTCAACCACTGCTGTCCTCCTTGCCCCCTCTCAACCATCCGCCACTCCGTCTCTCTTCCATAGCAGTTCCTGCTCATCTGCCCACAGTCAGGTGTCTGTCAAGGACATGTTTGAGCGTAAGGAGCCAATGTCCCAAAGTCACCCCCTTGCCTGGCGTCTGACAGCTGGCTTGTCTGAACTCTTAGCCCGCCAGCTTTTACCATACAAGCTGGTGGAGTCTGAGGCTTTCAAAAAATTTGTAGCTATTGGGACACTGCAGTGGAAGGTACCCGGCTGACATTTCTTTGCACAAAAGGCAATCCCCAACCTGTACTTGATTGTGCGAAAGGAAGTAATGGCATGTCTGGCACACAGTGTTGGGGCAAGGGTCCATCTGACCACTGATAGCTGGTCTGCAAAGCATGGTCAGGGCAGGTATATCACCTACACTGCGCATTGGGTAAACCTGCTGATGGCTGCCAAGCATGGAATGCGTGGCTCTGCAGAGGAGTTGGTTACACCGCCACGACTTGCAGGCAGGCCTGCTGCCACCTCCTCTACTCCTCCTACTTCATCCTCTTCCATAACCTCCTCGGCTGAGTCCTCTTCTGCTGCTGCGTCTTGCTCCACATCAACGGCACTCCCCCAGCTCCGCAGGTACTATTCCACATCCCGGATATGGCAGTGTCGCGCCCTCTTGGGGTTGACTTGCCTGAAAGCAGAGAGTCACACCGGAACAGCACTCCTGTCCGCCCTGAACGCACAGGTGGATCAGTGGCTGACTCCGCACCAACTGGAGATCGGCAAAGTGGTTTCTGACAACGGAAGTAATTTGTTGGCGGCATTGAAATTGGGCAAGTTGACACATGTGCCGTGCATGGCACATGTGTGTAATCTGATCGTACAATGCTTTGTGCATAAGTACCCAGGCTTACAGTACGTCCTGAAGCAGGCCAGGAAGGTGTGTGGCCATTTCAAGCGTTCCTACACGGCCATGGCGAATTTTGCAGATATCCAGTGGCGAAACAACATGCCAGTGAGGCTCTTGATTTGCGACAGCCCAACACGTTGGAATTCAATGTTATTGGAATTCTGTAATGTTAACAAATTCCCGCAAGTCGGAAAGGATGCAGCAGTTCCAAAATAAATTAAAAAGTATGCTTTACACAGCGTATAAGGATGATGTCACAACACAACGGGAATCTAACAGGGGAAGAGGTGAAAATAATCCTCCAACTCCCACGACCACGCCGGTAAGGACAGGACGCTTTACAGACATGTTGTTGATGGAGGACATGCAGAGCTTTTTAACTCCTATGCATCGCGACAGCCCTTCGGGGTCCACCCTCAGAGAACGACTCGACCGACAGGTAGCAGACTATCTCGCCTTAACTGCAGATCTTGACACTCTGAGGAGCGATGAACCCCTTGACTACTGGGTGCGCAGGCTTGACCTGTGGCCTGAGATATCCCAATTTGCGATTTAACTTCTGGCCTGCCCCGCTTCAAGTGTCCTGTCAGAAAGGACCTTCAGTGCAGCAGGAGGTATTGTCACTGAGAAGAGAAGTCGCCTAGGTCAAAAAAGTCTAGATTACTTCAACTTTATTAAGATTAATGAGGGATGGATCCCGAAGGGACTGACATTGGGTGATACATTTGAGTAAAAAAGGCCTGATGAGATGATCTGCCTTGAGCTATAAATGGTCCACAAGCTGCTGTATGTTATTTTCGAATGCCGGGTGACTTGCGTGACTTATCCACCACCAACGATGGTTCAAGCCGCAATGTTTTAGGGCACTTTCTGCCAGGGAAACAAACATCAATTTTTCTGGGTGCTGCTACAGCAGCGGCTGCAACAATACCTAATTTTTCAGGCATGTGTACATGCCAAATTTTTCTGGCCTCTGGTGCTGCACTGTGGCTTCAAAAAACAAAACAAAAAAAGGCACGTAACAGGGATTAAAGTGATAGGAATAGTACTACTTAACACACCACTCCTATCTGGTGGCACATTAGATTGCACGCTCAGTGCCCCAATATTTGAAGTAGGAGGACCGACCAAGCATCTTTTTCCATCTCCCGGTTCCTAAAATCCATGCCATATACACGTCCCCTGATAGGGGACGTAACAGGGATTAAAGTGATAAGAATAGTACTACTTAACACACCACTCATATCTGGTGGCACAGTAGATTGCACGCGCAGTGCCCCAAATTTGAAGTAGGAGGACCGACCAAGCATCTTTTTCCATCTCCCGGTTCCTAAAATCCATGCCATATACACGTCCCCTGATAGGGGACGTAACAGGGATTAAACTGATAAGAATAGTACTACTTAACACACCACTTATATCTGGTGGCACAGTAGATTGCACGCGGTGCTCTGACAAAATGCAGAAGGACATTTGGCAGACGGACATTTGGCAGACGGACATTTGGCCGACAGGCAGAAAGCAAAAGAATGTTCCGATTTCGGCTGAGGGCAGATACGTTCCAGAGTGCTCTGTTCTAATCAGAGCCTCGGGCGCCACAACTGCCTCTGGGAACCTTACCATGAGTCCCAGACCGCACGTCTTGTAATTCTCTGTCTGGGAAATTATCTATCTATCAAATCTATCTATTGATCTATCAAATCTATCTATCTATCTATCTATCTATCTATCTATCTATCTATCTAACATATCTATCAAATGTATCTATTGCATCTATTGATCTATCTATCTAATCTATCTATCTATCTATCTATCAAATCTTTCTATCTCGTGGCAATGGGGAGTTTGCGTTTGTGCAAATGGACTGTTTGCGGTTGTTTGCGGTGCGTTAAACGGGGAGTTTGGTCTGTCACTGTGAAGCGGGCGTAACCCTTACACTACCTGATCGATACAACATCATACCTGATGTTTTAAAGCACGTTATTCCAAACAATTTAGGAATGTTAGGTGATTTATGCCCTATATGGATTAAAACCAGACTCTGCATCAACTATGTAATTTTCCGTGGGAGTTTTGCCATGGATCCCCCTCCGGCATGCCACAGTCCAGGTGTTAGTACCCTTGAAACAACTTTTCCATCACTATTGTGGCCAGAAAGAGTCACTGTGTGTTTTAAAATTCGCCTGCCTATTGAAGTCAATGGCGGTTCGCCCGGTTCGCCCGTTCGCAAAATTTTAAGTTTGCGACATCACTACTTGCATTTAGTACTGTGTTGTGCTAAATCTTAAATAACTTCTCGGGAGTGAACATATTGTTATTTATATGACTCACATGAACTAGCAGTCTCCTGTTGTGAAAAGGAAATACAAAAGCATGTGATTAAGAGGCTGTCTATAGAGCCTTTGAAACAGGCAGAAATGTAGAGGTTTAAATGTTTTATAAAGTATAGTATATTAATCTAACAATGTTGGTTGTGCAAAGCTGGGGAATGGGTAGTGAAGGCATTATCTATTTTTTTAAACAATAACACTTTTAGTGTAGACTGTACCTTTATGGGCAAGATAGTAAAAGGAAAAATGAGACTTAGGGACAAGCCACACATAATAGCTACAGATATAGAACACTTGCCTGAGTTAATCATGGCTGAAGATTGAGGGGCCGAATTACTAAACTGCAGATGCAGCTTTTTTCGCGCGAGCAGCTGCTCCTTAACTCGTCCGCCACCTCTGAGGCGGCGGACAGAAATCAGCCCGATTGGATACGATCGGGTTGATTGACACCCCCTGCTAGCGTCCAATTAGCGCAAATGTGCAGGGGGCGGTATTGCACAAGCATTTCACAAGGAATGCTTGTGCAATGATAAATGCCGACAGCGTATGTTGCATTTATCGATGTCTGGCGGACATGATAAATCGGCCCCTAGGTCTTGTGCTCTTTTTTTGTAACTGTAAATAGGCAGCACCAGATGATGGTGTGTGGTGGATATCCATTCAATCCTTTGTACAAGAGAAAGAGAGGTTCTGTGACCACATCCAAACATAAAGGTCTCATGTTGTTAGGTAAATCTCGCTGTCCTTGAGCAGTCATAGCTAAAGTCTCTTTTCACTTGCTAAGGAAATAGATTTCCTGCAGTCCATCAGCACAATTCAGCAGTATATTCCATTATTAAACACCTGCCTTGCATAGATGTTGAAGACCTCAAACACCAGACACATCAATTAAGTGCTGCAGACGACCCAGGATTGAGATATCTTAATCAAATGAAGCAGACCAGACTAGTGCTTTATCCACTAACAGAGATGCAACAAATGCTTAATATTTTTATATAACTTATTAACATTTATAATTTAAAAATACAGGTTACTTCATTACTTTTTTTATAATTAGGGGCCGTTTCATCATCGGTCTGTCCTACATGATCCGCTCAGCGGATCATGTCCGACAGACATTGATGAATGCCGACAGCATACGCTGTCGGCATTTATCATTGCAGAAGCAGTTCTTGTGAACTGCTTGTGCAATGCCACCCCCTGCAGATTTGCGGCAAATCGGCCGCTAGCAGAGGTGTTAGTCAGCCTGATCATATAAGATCGGGCGGATTGATCTCTGCAGTCTCAGAGCAGGCGGACCAGTTATGGAGCAGTGGTCTTAAGACCGCTGCTTCATAACTGCTGTTTCCAGCGAACCTGAAGGCTCGTGCAGAAACAGGGGCATCAATTTGAGAGCTTAATAATTGGGCCCCTTAGTCTTAATCTAATAACATTTTCAGGTACCACCTCAACAAACCTCAATGTCTACTGTAAGCTGCCCAACAAGTGAGCATTATATGTGGCCTGTTAATTTTTTGTGGAGCTGAGCTAAAGACTTGTTGTAATTCAAAGACATATCCCTTTTCTTTTATCTGGGAGTAATGGTGGTTCATCATCAAATTCATTTGTGCGAGCTACAGTCTCTCAGATCACATCAACTACATTGCATACAGCCTTCTTTCCATCCTAAATAAATACAGTAATGTTTCTACTGCAATCAGGGGATGGAAATGTTTTATGTTTTTCAGTATAAAATGTATCTTTAAATCAATTTTTCCATTTAAATTTCATCAAATTAAGGATTTCTTTTAGCTTAATATGTTCCCTCATAAGTATTTTTATGTGGTTAGGATTGAAGCTTTAGAAAAAATAAAGTTGCCTGATCATCTTAAGTACAAAATAAAAGTAAACAGATGTTTGTTATTGGGATTCTGTTGTATGAGACAAAACTGTAGGGTGAAAAATAAATCTGACATCTCTACATATGTCTGTTGTAGCAATCTTGGCACATGGTTAAAGGGACAGTCAATCAGAATGTTTGTTGTTTAAAAAGATAGATAATCCCTTTATTACCCATTACCCAATTTTGCATAACCAACACAGTTATAAAAATACACGTTTTACCTCTGTAATTACCTTGTATCTATGGCCCCTACTTATCAAGCCGTCGACTTTCTTGCATTCACCGGCACCAATACGCTCGCCTAAGATCGCCTAACATCGCTGCCGCGGACCTGAATACGTTCTCCAAAATGATCAAGAAAGCTGTCAAAAAGCTGTGCACCA
Source organism: Bombina bombina (assembly GCF_027579735.1). Classification (NCBI taxonomy): domain Eukaryota; kingdom Metazoa; phylum Chordata; class Amphibia; order Anura; family Bombinatoridae; genus Bombina; species Bombina bombina. The sequence continues at coordinate 164,189,473 of NC_069507.1, read as the reverse complement.
AGTACGGAGCGATGAGCAGCGGACTTTTGTTAACTAACAGTCATCGATCTCGCTGCTCTTCGGCTTATTCACAGATTTCTTGGTAAAAAGTCTAACCCTAACACCCACTAACTTAAATATAATTTAAATTAATCTAAATAAATATTCCTATCATGAAATAAATTATTCCTATTTAAAACTAAATACTTACCTATAAAATAAACCCCAAGATAGCTACAATATAACTAATAGTTACATTGTAGCTATTTTAGGATTTATTTTTATTTTACAGGCAACTTTGTATTTATTTTAACTAGGTAGAATAGTTACTAAATAGTTATTAATAACTACCTAGATAAAATAAATACAAAAGTACCTGTAAAATAAATCCTAACCTAAGTTGTAATTACACCTAACACTACACTATAATTAAACTAATTCTCTAAATTAAAATAAATTAATTACAATTAAATTAAATTAACTAAAGTACAAAAACAAACAAACACTAAATTACAGAAAATAATAAAATAATTACAAGTTTTATAAACTAATTACACCTAATCTAATCCCCCTAATAAAATAAAAAGCCCCCCAAAATAATAAAAAGCCCTACCCTATACTAAATTACAAATAGCCCTTAAAAGGGCTTTTTGCAGGGCATTGCCCCAAAGTAATCAGTTCTTTTACCTGTAAAAAAAATACAATACCCCCCAACATTAAAACCCACCACCCACACACCCAACCCTACTCTAAAACCCAACCAATCTACCTTAATAAAACCTAACACTACCCCCTTGAAGATCACCCTACCTTGAGACGTCTTCACCCAACCGGGCACAAGTGGTCCTCCAGAGGGGCAGAAGTCTTCATCCGATCCGGGCAGAAGAGGACCTCCAGACAGCCAGAAGTCTTCATCCAGGCTGCATCTTCTATCTTCATCCATCCGGAGCAGAGCGGGTCCATCTTGAAGACATCCGACTCAGAGCATCCATCCAGACCGATGACTACCCGATGAATGAATATTCGTTTAAATGACGTCATCCAAGATGGTGTCCCTTGAATTCCAATTGGCTGATAGAATTCTATCAGCCAATCGGAATTAAGGTAGGAAAAATCCTATTGGCTGATCCAATCAGCCAATAGTATTGAAGTTCAATCCTATTGGCTGATCCAATCAGCCAATAGGATTGAGCTCACATTCTATTGGCTGATTGGAACAGTAATCAGCCAATAGGATTTTGCCTACCTTAATTCCGATTGGCTGATAGAATTCTATCAGCCAATCGGAATTCAAGGGACGCCATCTTGGATGACGTCATTTAAAGGAATATTCATTCATCAGGTAGTCGTCGGTCTGGATGGATGCTCCGCATCGGATGTCTTCAAGATGGAGCCGTTCCTCGCCGGATGGATGAAGATAGAAGATGCCGCCTGCATGAAGACTTCTGGCCGTCTGGAGGTCCTCTTCTGCCCGGATTGGATGAAGACTTCTGGCCGTCTGGAGGACCACTTGTGCCCGGTTGGGTGAAGACGTCTCAAGGTAGGGTGATCTTCAAGGGGGTAGTGTTAGATTTTATTAAGGGGGGATTGGGTGGGTTTTAGAGTAGGGTTGGGGGTGTGGGTGGTGGGTTTTAATGTTGGGGGGGTATTGTATTTTTTTTTACAGGTAAAAGAGCTGATTACTTTGGGGCAATGCCCCGCAAAAGGCCCTTTTAAGGGCTATTTGTAATTTAGTATAGGGTAGGGATTTGTATTATTTTGGGGGGCTTTTTATTTTATTAGGGGGATTAGATTAGGTGTAATTATTTAAAAATTATTTTATTATTTTCTGGATTTTTTTTTTGTACTTTAGTTAATTTTATTTAATTGTAATTAATTTATTTTAATTTAGGGAATTAATTTAATGATAGTGTAGTGTTAGGTGTAATTGTAACTTAGGTTAGGATTTATTTTACAGGTACTTTTGTCTTTATTTTAACTAGGTAGTTATTAAATAATTAATAACTATTTAATAACTATTGTACCTAGTTACAATAAATACAAACTTGCCTGTAAAATAAAAATAAACCCTAAGCTAGCTACAATGTAACTATTAGTTATATTGTAGCTAGCTTAGGGTTTATTTTATAGGTAAGTATTTATTTTTAAATAGGAATATTTTATTTAATAATAGTAATATTTATTTAGATTAATTTAAATTATATTTAAGTTAGTGGGGGTTAGGGTTAGACTTAGGTTTAGGGGTTAATAAATTTAATGTAGGTGGCGGCGGGGTCCGGGAGCAGCGGTTTAGGGGTTAAACATTTTATTTAGTTGCGGCGGGGTCCGGGAACGGCAGTTTAGGGGTTAGTAAGTATAATGTAGGTGACGACGGTGTCGGGCGGCAGATTAGGGGTTAATAAGTATAATGTAGGTGGCGGCAGTGTAGGGGGGGCAGATTAGGGGTGTTTAGACTCGGGGTACATGTTAGGATGTTAGGTGTATACATTTCCCATAGGAATCAATGGGATATCGGGCAGCAGCGAACATGTACTTTCGCTGTTGTCAGACTCCCATTGATTCCTATGGCATCCGCCGCCTCCAGGGCGGCAGATTGAAAACCAGGTATGCTGGGCCGTAATAGTGGCGAGCGTACCTGCTAGTTTTTTGATAACTAGCAAAAGTAGTTAGATTGTGCCAAATTTGCGTTCGGAACATCTGTAGTGACATAACCATCGATCTGTGTGAGTCCAGCGGATCGTATTTTACGTCACTATATTCTACTTTTGCCGGTCTGTAGGGTTTGATAACTACGGCGAATCAGGCTTGCCACAAATACGCTGCGGAATTCCAGCGTATTTGCGGTTGACAGCTTGATAAATAGAGGCCTATGCCTCTGGAAACTGCCCCTTTATTTTAGTTCTTTTGACATACTTGTATTTTAGCCAATCAGTGTTGACTCCAAGGTAACTTCACGTGTGTGAGCACAATGTTATCTATATGACACACATGAACTAACTCCCTCTAGTTGTGCAAACTGTCAAAATGCATTAAGATTAGAGGTGGCCTTCAAGGTCTAAGAAATTAGCATATGAGCCTACCTAGGTTTAGCTTTCAACTAAAAGTACCAAGCAAACAAAGCAAAATTGGTGATAAAAGTAAATTGGAAAGTTGTTTAAAATTACATTCTCTATCTAAATCATGAAAGTTTATTTTTGACTTTACTGTTCCTTTAACTTTGTGGTTGGAGCTTTGAGTATAGGTTATATAATGGAGCTCCTACGTACAGGAAGCTGACATGTGCTATTTTATAAAACAACAACTCATTGTTAAAGGGAAATAAAACCCCAAATTTTTCTTTCATACTTCTATTATCAAAATGTCTTTGTTTTCTTATTATCCTTTAATGAAAAGCAGGAAGTTAAGTTAAGGAGTCTGCACGTTTCTGCAGTACTATATGGCAGCAGTTTTGCAACAATGTTATACATTAGCAAGAGCACTAGATGGCAGCACTATTTACTGTCATGTAGTGCTTCAGTAGGGTTGCCACCTGGGTCATGTTTTTCCTGAACAATTAGAGTTATGCATGCTGCAGGGTAATTTATGCAAATTGCTCCTGGGTCTCCCTAAGAGTAAAAGGGGAAACCAGACGTGGACTCCTTGCACACATGTCCTTAGAGAGATGCGACTGCACCTCACTGATGAGGCCCACAGAAGGCTGAAACGATCGCCTGGGGTTGTTGTTTCTCTTGTTCAGAGAGGAATTGCCTGGTATTTTGGTGCTGGACTGTCATTGGGCAGGGTCAGACTGATATGCTACAGGATATTTTTTCTCTGTGAAGGGGCATAGTGTGCTAAAAAAGTATGCACCCTGAGTGACACCCAAAAATGAACAAGCACGGAAGTTTTTCCAGCTTTTGTTCTGTCTCAGCTGAGTGCATCTCTCTCTCTCTTTATATTTATGCAAATTGCTCCTGGGTTTCCCTAAGAGTAAAAGGGGAAACCAGACGTGGACTCCTTGCACACATGTCCTTAGAGAGATGCGACTGCACCTCACTGACGAGGCCCACAGAAGGCCGAAACGATCGTCTGGGGTTGTTGTTTCTCTTGTTCAGAGAGGAATTGCCTGGTATTTCGGTGCTGGACTGTCATTGGGCAGGGTCAGACTGATATGCTACAGGATATTTTTTCTCTGTGAAGGGTCATAGTGTGCTAAAAGAGTATGCACCCTGAGTGCCACCCAAAAATGAACAGGCACGGAAGTTTTCCCAGCTTTTGTTCTGTCTCAGCTGAGTGCATCTCTCTCTCTTTATATTTATGCAAATTGCTCCTGGGTCTCCCTAAGTGTAAAAGGGGAAACCAGATGTGGACTCCTTGCACACATGTCCTTAGAGAGATGCGACTGCACCTCACTGACGAGGCCCACAATAGGCCGAAATGATCAGCTGAGGTTGCTTCTCGGGCCTTTGGCTTGGATCAAGTGCAGTTTTCTGTGCTTGGTCTTGGTCTTGGTTTGCTGCCTGGAGATCTGCTCCTTCGGCCTGGGGTCCTTTCCCTTTGGGGTTTGGGCTCCTGCTGCTATTGGGGGGGGTGGCTACTCCTTAGGCGTAGAGCAACTGGGTAGTAGGGCCGTCCCCTTGGCCTTGTGGCATTGTCCCTGGACTTCAGCCACATGCTGCTTTTGGGGGGGCGCTCTGAAATCCAGCCTAAAGAGGCAATAGGGCAAATATGGCTACCAATGTGCCAAATGTTCCCCATACACTTCGGGTGTTGATTTCTGAGGACTTTCGAGAGAAGATTGGTTTGGCTCATGTCCAGCAGGTGGTTTTGGAGGGTGTTTTGAAGATGCCAAGAGCAAGTTTGCATTGTGTTCAGTCATTCCCTTCAAGAGGGATTTTTGATGTGGCTTTCACCGATGAGCATTATTTACAGACCTACTATCAACAGACTATTGATATGGCTGCTGCTCCAGAGTTGGTTGGCATGAAATTTGTTGCCTGTGTGCAGAGGGAGAGAAGAATCCCGGTGACAGTACATATGTACAACCCTTGGGTCACTGATGTGGAAATTTGTCTGTTTCTTTGTCGCTACTTTGATGATGTTCAAGGAGGTAGCAAGCTGAAGAATCAGTTTGGGACTTTCAATGGAAAGCGCAGGTTCTGGGTGTGGTTTGTGCCAGATGAATTAGGTATTGGTGGAAAGAAACACCCTCCACAGACTTTTGCCATTGGTGGAAATAGAGGTTTCCTATACTATGATGACATGCCTCTTTTTTGCCGTAGTTGCAACCTGTTTGGTCACATTGCTGAAAATTGCCCAGGTGCCAGATGTCGAAATTGCAGTGAGGAGGATCATCTTGTTGCCCACTGTAGTAAACGCCGGACCTGTGACCTGTGTGGTTCTTCAAGTCATCTGTGCAGGATGTGTCCTTTGAAGATGTTTCAAGGGCTTGATAGAGTGAAGCCTTCCTATGCTGATGTTGCAAAAAAAAACATCTTCAGTTGCAGTTGAGCCATCTGTGAATGAGGAGGAGGTCTCTGATGAGGCATTGAACTCTATATTACCTCTTTTGTGTAAGAAATATGCAGTTGGGGTCCCTGTTGGAGAGGTGTCTGATGTTCCTGTGGTGGTTCCTGTGGTTGAGAAGGTAGAGGAAGCCCAATCTCATCTTCAGGAGGTGGATCTTGCTACATCTAATGTGATAGCTGCTTCAGATGTTCTTGAAGCCCTGTTGCCCAATTCTGTGGATGATCCTGTTGCTGTTCCTGGGACAGAGAATTTTTCTTTCACTGAGTCATCTTGTGATGCTGCTCCTGATGCTGTTCTTGGTGAAGGGGAGAACATTGATTGGTCTGCTGTTGTGTCCTCTAGTTCTGAGGAGGATATGGACACTGAAGGTAAAAAATCTGCCTCCAAGAGAAAAATAGATGTGGATTCTGATGGATGGGAAAGTCCTGATTTGAATCTTCCAGTAGTTAAGGGTGCAGATCCAGATACTACAAGTGATGCTGACTCTTTAATTTCAGAGTTTCCTTCTGTCTCTACTAAAGACGTTCCTTCTGACTCAAGCCAGTGTATAGGTGACTTTTCTGATGCCTCTTCTTTTGGTTATCTAGATAAAAGAGATGTGAACCAACTTGCTGAAGTTACTGGTTATGAGGCTGGCAAGGGGGAGCCTAGGAGGTCGGAACGTCACAGAGGCAGATTTAAAGAATCTCCTTTGAGTCCTAAGAAAAAGAAAGGAAAGAAGAAGTCCTGATGTTATTTCTTTTTTTGTTTTTCTTTAATTTATTTTTGTGATGTTTCTGACCATTTCTTCCCTTAATGTCAGGTGTATGACAACTATAGCAAGGAGAGCTGCAATTTTTAAATTATTATCTGTATGTTCTGCTAATATTTTTTGTTTGCAGGAATGTGGTCTCTCTGAACATCCTAAATGTGCTGACTGGGAATATGGTCCTAAAGTATGGTCTTGTTCTTCTGATAGGAATGGGGGGGTGGGAGTTTTGTTTAAGGGGTTTAGTTTTTCTATCCTTAATGTAGTTCATATTGTCCCAGGTCAGGTACTTTTGGTTAGTTTTAGTTTTTGTGGGACTGTTTTTCGTTTGTTTAATGTATATGCTTCTCCAAATAGGGTAGAACGTTTGCTTAATTTTGAAACTTTAAAGTTTTTTCTGCCAGGTCGAGAGCCAACTTTTTTGTTTGGGGATTTTAATTGTATTATTAAGAATGGGGACAGAGAGGGTGGGAGTTATTGTAGGGTGGATAGCTCAGGGAAGTTTTTACTTGATTTGCTTAAATCTTTCGGTTTGAAGGATGCCTTCGGGTCTGTTTCTTTTTCAGGGGAGGGTTTTACTTTCTTTAGTGATAGTGGTGGGATAAAATCTCGAATTGATTTTTGTTTTTTATCTAAATTTTTATGTGTTGATGATTTTTCTTTAAAGTGGATGCCCTTTACGGATCATGCCCTTTTGATGTGTAACGTGAATTGTGATTTGAAGATCAAGTATGGTAAGGGTGTTTGGAAACTGAATGTGGATTTGTTAGAAGATGAGAAGTTTAAGCGTCAGTTTGTTTGGATGTATGAAAGGTGGCGTGAAAGAAAATGTGATTTTAGTAATGTGCTTATGTGGTGGGAATGGTTGAAGGTGGAAATAAAGAGGTTTTTTTATTAAGAAAGGCTGTGAGAAAGCTAGAATGGAAAGGGAGTTGTATGATAAATGGTATCTGAGGTTGTTGTGTTTGTATGAATTGAGTAATTGTGGTATTGATGTGCATGAGGAAATTGCTGAAGCAAGAAAGATAATTGAAAAGTGTATGCATGAAAAAGGAAAGAAAATTGTTTTTATGGCAAGATTGGAGAAAATGGAAAAGGATGAGTCTTGTAGTAAATATTTTTTTAAGAAAGCTTTTGAAGGAAAGACTGGTTTTATTAGTGTTTTTGATAAGGTTGAGTGTGAAGTTAATGGTACGGATGGTGTTTTGCGTGAAGTTCATGAGTTTTACAGTGAGTTGTATAACGAAAAAACAAGAGATGTTTTATTGGAAAATGAGTTGTTGGAAAACATTGAGGTTAAGTTGGAAAAATATGATAATGATTTGTTAGAAAGGGATCTAAGTTTGGATGAGATTGCAGAGGTTGTTAGGAGTTTTAAGAATGGGAAGGTACCTGGTTGTGATGGTTTGCCTGTTGAATTTTATACTTGTTTTTGGAATTTGATTGGGGTTGATATGTTGGATGTTTGTAAGTTTGTTTTTAAAATGAATGTTTTGCCTGTTTCAATGAGGAAAGGTTTGATTGTTTTGTTATTTAAAAAGGGTGATAAGAGAGATTTGAGGAATTGGAGGCCGATTACGTTGTTGAATGTTGACTATAAGGTTATTGCAAAGGTGTTGGCAAATAGAATGCGTGGAGTGATTGGTAAGGTTGTGGGTGAAGAGCAAGTGTGTGCTGTTCCTGGGCATCAGATTTCTGAAAGTTTGTTGTTACTACGCGATGTACTGTGGTATGTGAGGGAGAGGATGAGGTCTGTTGCTGTTGCTATTGTGGATTTTGAAAAAGCGTATGATAGGGTAGTGCATGATTTTATGTTTCATGTTTTAGAACGTTTAGGTTTTTCTGGTAAGATTATTGGATGGTTTAAATGTTTGTATAGTGATATTGTGAGTCAAGTCCAGGTTAATGTTTTTTTGACTGAGGAATTTTGTGTTAAATCTGGAGTGCGTCAAGGATGTCCTTTGTCTCCTGTGTTATTTGTATGTGTCATTGAGCCATTATTAACTAGTTTGAGGAAGGATAAATTAGTTAGAGGTGTGAGTGTTCCTGATAGTAATGGAAGGTGTTTAAAAGTGATTGGGTATATGGATGATGTGAGTGTGGTATGTGAGACTCAGGCTGGTTTGAGGAGGGTGAAAACTTTAGTTGAATGTTTTTGTATGGCAAGTGGTTTCAGAGTTAATTGGAATAAGTGTAAAGTTAAAGTTTTTGGTAATGATAGGGAGATTGATTCCTGTGGATGGCCTGTGACTGAAGGTGCAATTGAGGTGTTGGGTGTGAAATTTGATGTGGATTTGAAAGGCTTGGAAAGTTGGGAGAATGTTTTTGATAAAGTGAGTAGAAAACTTCAGTTTTGGTCTTTAAGGACTTTATCTTTGGAAGGAAAAATGTTCATTATTAAATCGGTTTTGATCCCTATTATGTTATATTTGGCGTTAGTTTTTCCACCACCTGAGAGGATTTTTCGGAGAATTTTGAGAGTGTTGTTTTCTTTTTTCTGGAGTTCTGGTATGGAGCGTTTGAAAAGAGATGTTGTTGTTAAGAGTAAGAATGTTGGTGGTAAGGGTTTTCCAAATGTGGAGAGATTTTTGGCTGTGAAATATGTTAGTAGGTGTGTGGTTCTGAGTGGTAAGGATAGCATGGCTGGTTGTATGGTAAAGTATGCTTGTGGAAATGTTTTAAGACGATATGGTTTATTTGAGATTGATAGAAAGAAACCGGTATGTTTTGCTGTTCCGTGGTTTTATGTAAGGGTGGAATGTTGGATTAAAAAATATGGTTTGGAGAATGTTAGTAGGGAGATGTGGTGTGCAAACAGAATGGTGTTGAAAATGTTGGAGAAGAAGGAAGGTCTTGAGTTGATTGGGGGTTTGAATGAAAATGAATGTGTGTTGGTATGGAAAAATGTGTGTAATAAGTATTTGATGAATAGGCAGAAAGAAATTAGTTGGATGAGTGTGCATAAGTGTTTGCCAACAAGGGATTTTCAGAGAATGTGTCGTTTAGTGGCTTCAGAAGTGTGTCCTAGAGATGGTTGTTTTCAAAGCGAGAGTGTTATTCATTTGTTTTGGAATTGTGAGTATGCTAGGGATGTTTGGAGAAGTTTGAAAAGGATCATTAAGGGTTTGACTGGAGTGCAATTTTTTACTTTTAATATGATGATGTATGGTTTGTGTGGAAGTGGTGTGGAAAAGGAGAAAGCAAGATTGATATGGTTGTTGGCATGTTGTGTGAAGGAGGTGTTGTGGGATGTGCGTAATATTTTGATTTTTAAGAAAGAGGTAGTTACTGTAGGTAATTGTGTGGGTATGATCCGTGGGAAGTTGTTTTTGTATTTTTCTTTTGATAGGAGGCGATATGGGGAATTAGATTCTGAAGGCATCTGGAAGACAAAGAAGTGGAAGGATTGGATTATTTAGGGTTTTTTTGTTTTTTTTTCTCCAGTTTGTTTTTGTCTGTATTTGAAATATGTTTAATTTTATTTTGTGTGATTATTTAAGTTTAATGTTTGCATTTTGTTTTTGTTTTTTCTAATGACAAAAATTTGGGTCAATATTTCAGTTTTGTAATGAGAGATATTTTGTTTGCATTTGTTATTATGATTTTATTTTGTATATATGCATATATGATTATTTTTCTAATAATAGAATTACGAAACGATCGCCTGGGGTTGTTGTATCTCTTGTTCAGAGAGGAATTGCCTGGTATTTCGGTGCTGGACTGTCATTGGGCAGGGTCAGACTGATATGCTACAGCATATTTTTTCTCTGTGAAGGGGCATAGTGTGCTAAAAGAGTATGCACCCTGAGTGGCACCCAAAAATGAACAGGCACGGAAATTTTTCCAGCTTTTGTTCTGTCTCAGCTGAGTGCATCTCTCTCTCTCTCTTTATATTTATGCAAATTGCTCCTGGGTCTCCCTAAGAGTAAAAGGGGAAACCAGACGTGGACTCCTGGCACACATGTCCTTAGAGAGATGCGACTGCACCTCACTGACGAGGCCCACAGAAGGCCGAAACGATCGTCTGGGGTTGTTGTTTCTCTTGTTCAGAGAGGAATTGCCTGGTATTTCGTTGCTGGACTGTCATTGGGCAGGGTCAGACTGATATGCTACAGGATATTTTTTCTCTGTGAAGGGGCATAGTGTGCTAAAAGAGTATGCACCCTGAGTGCCACCCAAAAATGAACAGGCACGGAAGTTTTTCCAGCTTTTTGTTCTGTCTCAGCTGAGTGCATTTCTCTCTCTTTATATTTATGCAAATTGCTCCTGGGTCTCCCTAAGTGTAAAAGGGGAAACCAGACGTGGACTCCTTGCACACATGTCCTTAGAGAGATGCGACTGCACCTCACTGACGAGGCCCACAGAAGGCTGAAACGATCGTCTGGGGTTGTTGTTTCTCTTGGTAAGAGAGGTGCGGCGTTGCTCAGTCCACGTCACACGGCAGAGCAGGTAATCTTTTTCAGAAACCTGAAAGAGGGTAGTAGGTCTGTGTAGGAGCGGTGCCAACACAAAAAAATAGGTTTGAGCAGACCAAAGCACACTGTAGAGAAGGACAGGCGGCACTCCAGGATAAAAGTTAAAAAGTCATTCTTTATTCAAAATTTCTCTAAAATAACAACACTCATGTTGCAAACAAAAGGTGGAGAAGGAGGAAACCTTACATGTTTCGTACTCTGCGGCACTTAATCATAGGTATGATCTCCCTCACATGTGTGGACAATTTAAACCCTGATCTACCAATCAGGTGTTGACAGTGTAGTTACTATGTCAACCATACAAATTAAACCCAAGTCCTCACAGTGTGGTATGAGTACACATATATGAAAGACAAAAAAACAAAAAAACATATATAAAAAACATATATAAAAAGATATTGTTTTTTTAAAAAGAAATGCCAGGGGTTGAAAAAGCAACAAACACCCTAGACTGATAAATTTGTACTCATTTTAGCACTCAAAAAAAGGCATAATCTCTGATATTGTATTATAGAAAAATATTTGCCTGTTACACATAAAAATATTATATATATATATTCTCAAATCATACTCATATAAATCTTATTGAACATGCACATATATAAATATTTCAAAAATACATCTACACTAACAGCTATTATGGACTAATAAGGTGCATCTATGTCAGATTTAATCACTATGCTTCATTTAGATGTCCACCCTAATGTAATGAGGATGCTACAGTTCAAATTATCAATGCTAATGCTGAAAAGGGGAATTTTTTACCAAAGAAAAGGATGGTAATGTTATCATTTGACATTAGATATGATAACGTAATACCAGCTACATGAACACACACATAATATACTAATAGACATAAACATAGATTAATAAATATTAATATAAATATAAATAAAAAATAAATAAATATCAAATATCAAAAATATATATAAATGTGCTCATGTATACATGTCTACCAGTATATCAAAGCCTCATACCAATGTCATATGTATTACCCTACAAAGTAACTGATATCCCATTCTTTGTTTAAGCCTCTTGGTAATCTAGTACCCAATTTCCAGATCCAGTATAACTCTTTTCTAGTGAGAATATTGCACCTATTGCCACCTCATATTGGCCTTCTAGCTATATCTATAACTTTTACTAGAATTCTAGGCTCATTACTAAAATGAACTCCATTAAAATGCTGAGCCACACTAGAGTCCTTGTTGTAATTTTTAATATCCCTCTTATGTTCCCCCACTCTCGAACGTAGGGTGCGGGAAGTCTGACCCACATATTGTTGATGACAGAGTTCACACTCAAGTAGGTAGACCACGAAATTCGTGCCACAATTGGCATAATGTTCTATCTTGAATATCTCACCAGTAACACTGCTTTGAAACGAATTTTCTGATTGTATAACTTCACAAGTGACACAGTTTCTGGAGAGACATCTAAAAGTGCCCTTTCTGGACAACCAATTACCGGTTCCCATAGTATTCTAGCTGGTAACTAAACTAGGCGAAAGAATAGTGGCTAATGTGGGCGCCTTTTTCGGGACAAACTTTATATTGTCAACGACTTTAAACAAGAGGTCATCCCCTTTCAAAATAGGCAAATTTCTTTTTATAGCATTACAAAGTTGCTGGTACTGCAGCGAGAACTCCGTTGAGAAGACGACCGTATCATTATTGAATCTACTTCGTTTAGTGGTATCTCTAGAATAGGCTAAATTGTTTGAATAAGTATCATTAACTTCCTTTGCTGTTTGTTTTAACATTTCTGCATTATAACCCCTAGATGCCAACCTCTCGATTAGATTCTTAACTTGGATCTCAAAAAGATCATCAGAGTTGGTATTTCGTCTTAACCGTAGAAATTGGCTTCTGGGTATAGATCTTATCAGGTGTTGTGGATGGCAGGATTTGGCATGTAGTATGGTATTTCCTGATGTGGCCTTTCTATAAGTATCAGTGATCACTCTATTTTCTTCAACTGATCCCACCAATGTGAGATCCAAGAAGTTGACCCTATCCCTATGTATTTCTCCTGTAAACCTTAAACCAAGATCATTGTTATTAACATAACTCAAAAAATCCTCAAATATAAAGCCATCTTTGACCACAAAAATCAAATTGTCATAAACAAAATTATACTATCGGCAAAAGGATTCTTATCAATGTCATAGAGGGCGTTGAGTTCCCACCATCCCACAAACAGGTTCGCAAAAGAGGGGGCAAATTTAGCCCCCATTGCTGTTCCACAGACTTGTAAATAATATTCTCCATCGAACATGAAGAAATTGTGGGACAGCAGGAACTCAACGACCTCACAAAAAAACAACTTAAACTCACTCGAATAGTTGGTACTAGTGTCCAAGAAAAAGGACACAGCCCGTATACCTAATTCGTGCGGTATACTGGAGTATAAGGACACAGCATCAATCACCACCCACCTAAGGTCCTCCTCCCATTGCACATTTCTGAGGATCTTTAAAAGATGACTCAAATCCCTCAGATAACTGCTTAACCCTTGAACAATGGGTTGCAATATTGAATCCACCCAATCAGAAAGTGGTTCAAATAGTGAGTCAATCCCAGAAATAATGGGACGCCCTGGGGGATTCAAAGAATCCTTAGGAAAGGTGGTGAAAGATGGGCGTCTTGGGATACTGTGGAATAAGTGACGCTGCAACCTCCACTGACATGAAACCCAAAGCCACAGCCTCATCCAATAATTTATTCAATTTCCTTGTGAAATCAGGTTCAGGACTGACAGACAATTTTCTATATGTTATCCCATTGTTAAGTTGTTTCCTTGCCTCTGCAATATAACAAGATTTGTTTAATACCACCACATTGCCACCTTTATCTGATGACCTAAAGACAATATCCTTGTTCTCTTTTAACTGTTCAATCGCTAATCTTTGCTTGCCTGTGAGATTACTGTGTGTACTACCCACTTTAGTTGATACTCCTAAATCTATTATTTCCTGCTCTACCTTCTTCTGGAACATGTTTAAATGGGTACCCCTAAAATGTGTGAAATAAAATTTTGATCTCCTTTTCCTAGGTTTCGGTATGTCTACATCAGATGGCTTATACCCATTCTCATTCAAACTTTTTAGATGTTCTAAGGTACAAAAGTCAGCAAAATTAAAATTAGCATTGACAACAGAATGATCACAAATTTTATCAGAGCCCACAAGTGTCTCACCACATATCTCATCACTACTCATACACACCCCATTGGGATCATCAACATTTGCAAAAAAACTTTTTAGTGTTAATTTTCTCACTAATTTGTTGATGTCCAGTAGTGTGTTGAATACTGAGAAATTATGAGTTGGGGCAAAACCCAAACCCTTGGATAAGACTTGAACATGGTCTGCTGTAAGGGTAAAGTCTGATAAATTCATAACTGTCAAAGTTAGTTTTTCTTCGCTTTCCGTTTTGAGGACCTTCTTCCCTCTTCTTCTTCCTGCCCTTCGTGTCCTCTTCCTCCGCCTAAAGGGATATCCTTGTTCTTCATCTTGGGGCGTGCTGCTGGTTCACTTTCATCTGAACCCTCATTAGTGGAACCCTGCAACGAAAAACAGGGGTGGGGAGAGAGAGAAGAAGAAGAGCTCTCATCCGAGAGCTGTGAATCCTGGTTTGAGGTCTCGGGTTCAGTTGAAGAAAAGATCACTTTTTTATCAGACTTGTTTTTCAGAATCGATTTGGGTTCTGCTTTTGGTGTACTTGTTTTATTGCTTTTTTTGTTTTTATTCTTTTGGCGATGACCTTTGTTCTTTTGATGTACAACTATTCCATCTTGTTCAGATTTTTCATCAGTGGCAGCTTCACCTCCTTGTCTTTTCTGGGAATTCCTTTGGAACCTCCTCTGTCGTGTTCCAAGACGGGACCATATAGATATATAATATTTTTATGTGTAACAGGCAAATATTTTTCTATAATACAATATCAGAGATTATGCCTTTTTTTGAGTGCTAAAATGAGTACAAACTTATCAGTCTAGGGTGTTTGTTGCTTTTTCAACCCCTGGCATTTCTTTTTAAAAAACAATATATTTTTATATATGTTTTTTTTGTTTTTTTGTCTTTCATATATGTGTACTCATACCACACTGTGAGGACTTGGGTTTAATTTGTATGGTTGACATAGTAACTACACTGTCAACACCTGATTGGTAGATCAGGGTTTAAATTGTCCACACATGTGAGGGAGATCATACCTATGATTAAGTGCCGCAGGGTACGAAACATGTAAGGTTTCCTCCTTCTCCACCTTTTGTTTGCAACATGAGTGTTGTTATTTTAGAGAAATTTTGAATAAAGAATGACTTTTTAAATTTTATCCTGGAGTGCCGCCTGTCCTCTACATTGTTGTTTCTCTTGTTCAGAGAGGAATTGCCTGGTATTTCGGTGCTTGACTGTGATTGGGCAGGGTCAGACTGATATGCTACAGGATATTTTTTCTCTGTGAAGGGGCATAGTGTGCTAAAAGAGTATGCACCCTGAGTGGCACCCAAAAATGAACAGGCACGGAAGTTTTTCCAGCTTTTGTTCTGTCTCAGCTGAGTGCATCTCTCTCTCTCTCTCTCTTTATATTTATGCAAATTGCTCCTGGGTCTCCCTAAGAGTAAAAGGGGAAACCAGACATGGACTCCTTGCACACATGTCCTTAGAGAGATGTGACTGCACCTCACTGACGAGGCCCACAGAAGGCCGAAACGATCGTCTGGGGTTGTTGTTTCTCTTGTTCAGAGAGGAATTGCCTGGTATTTCGGTGCTGGACTGTCATTGGGCAGGGTCAGACTGATATGCTACAGGATATTTTTTCTCTGTGAAGGGGCATAGTGTGCTAAAAGAGTATGCACCCTGAGTGGCACCCAAAAATGAACAGGCACGGAAGTTTTTCCAGCTTTTGTTCTGTCTCAGCTGAGTGCATCTCTCTCTCTTTATATTTATGCAAATTGCTCGTGGGTCTCCCTAAGAGTAAAAGGGGAAACCAGAAGTGGACTCCTTGCACACATGTCCTTAGAGAGATGCGACTGCAACTCACTGACGAGGCCCACAGAAGGCCAAAATGATCATCTGAGGTTGCTTCTCGGGCCTTTGGCTTGGATCAAGTGCAGTTTTCTGTGCTTGGTCTTGGCTGAAAGATTTGCTGCCTGGAGACCTGCTCCTTCGGCCTGGGGTCCTTTCCCTTTGGGGTTTGGGCTCCTGCTGCTATTGGGGGGGTGGCTACTCCTTAGGCGTAGAGCAACTGGGTAGTAGGGCCGTCCCCTTGGCCTTGTGGCATCATCCCTGGACTTCAGCCACATGCTGCTTTTGGGGGGGGCTCTCTGAAATCAAGCCTAAAGAGGCAATAGGGCAAATATGGCTACCAATGTGTCAAATGTTCCCCATACACTTCGGGTGTTGATTTTTGAGGACTTTCGAGAGAAGATTGGTTTGGCTCATGTCCAGCAGGTGGTTTTGGAGGGTGTTTTGAAGATGCCAAGAGCAAGTTTGCATTGTGTTCAGTCATTCCCTTCAAGAGGGATTTTTGATGTGGCTTTCACCGATGAGCATTATTTACAGACCTACTATCAACAGACTATTGATATGGCTGCTGCTCCAGAGTTGGTTGGCATGAAATTTGTTGCCTGTGTGCAGAGGGAGAGAAGAATCCCGGTGACAATACATATGTACAACCCTTGGGTCACTGATGTGGAAATTTGTCTGTTTCTTTGTCGCTACTTTGATGATGTTCAAGGAGGTAGCAAGCTGAAGAATCAGTTTGGGACTTTCAATGGAAAGCGCAGGTTCTGGGTGCGGTTTGTGCCAGATGAATTAGGTATTGGTGGAAAGAAACACCCTCCACAGACTTTTGCCATTGGTGGAAATAGAGGTTTCCTATACTATGATGACATGCCTCTTTTTTGCCGTAGTTGCAACCTGTTTGGTCACATTGCTGAAAATTGCCCAGGTGCCAGATGTCGAAATTGCGGTGAGGAGGATCATCTTGTTGCCCACTGTAGTAAACTCCGGTCCTTTGACCTGTGTGGTTCTTCAAGTCATCTGTGCAGGATGTGTCCTTTGAAGATGTTTCAGGGGCTTGATAGAGTGAAGCCTTCCTATGCTGATGTTGCAAAAAAAACATCTTCAGTTGCAGTTGAGCCATCTGTGAATGAGGAGGAGGTCTCTGATGAGGTATTGAACTCTATATTACCTCTTTTGTGTAAGAAATCTGCAGTTGGGGTCCCTGTCGGAGAGGTGTCTGATGTTCCTGTGGTGGTTCCTGTGGCTGAGAAGGTAGAGGAAGCCCAATCTCATCTTCAGGAGGTGGATCTTGCTACATCTAATGTGATAGCTGCTTCAGATGTTCTTGAAGCCCTGTTGCCCAATTCTGTGGATGATACTGTTGCTGTTCCTGGGACAGAGAATTTTTCCTTCACTGAGTCATCTTGTGATGCTGCTCCTGATGCTGTTCTTGGTGAAGGGGAGAACATTGATTGGTCTGCTGTTGTGTCCTCTAGTTCTGAGGAGGATATGGACACTGAAGGGAAAAAATCTGCCTCCAAGCTAAAAATAGATGCAGATTCTGATGGATGGGAGAGTCCTGATTTGAATCTTCCAGTAGTTAAGGGTGCAGATCCAGATACTACAAGTGATGCTGACTCTTTAATTTCAGAGTTTCCTTCTGTCTCTACTAAAGACGTTCCTTCTGACTCAAGCCAGTGTATAGGTGACTTTTCTGATGCCTCTTCTGTTGGTTATCTAGATAAAAGAGATGTGAACCAACTTGCTGAAGTTACTGGTTATGAGGCTGGCATAGGGGAGCCTAGGAGGTCGGAACATCACAGAGGCAGATTTAAAGGATCTCCTTTGAGTCCTAAGAAAAAGAAAGGAAAGAAGAAGTCCTGATGTTATTTCTTTTTTTGTTTTTCTTTAATTTATTTTTGTGATGTTTCTGACTATTTCTTCCCTTAATGTCAGGTGTATGACAACTATAGCAAGGAGAGCTGCAATTTTTAAATTATTATCTGTATGTTCTGCTAATATTTTTTGTTTGCAGGAATGTGGTCTCTCTGAACATCCTAAATGTGCTGACTTGGAATATGGTCCTAAAGTATGGTCTTGTTCTTCTGATAGGAATGGGGGGGGGGGTGGGAGTTTTGTTTAAGGGGTTTAGTTTTTCTATCCTTAATGTAGTTCATATTGTCCCAGGTCGGGTACTTTTGGTTAGTTTTAGTTTTTGTGGGACTGTTTTTCGTTTGTTTAATGTATATGCTTCTCCAAATAGGGTAGAACGTTTGCTTAATTTTGAAACTTTAAAGTTTTTTCTGCCAGGTCGAGAGCCAACTTTTTTGGTTGGGGATTTTAATTGTATTATTAAGAATGGGGACAGAGAGGGTGGGAGTGATTGTAGGGTGGATAGCTCAGGGAAGTTTTTACTTGATTTGCTTAAATCTTTCGGTTTGAAGGATGCCTTCGGGTCTGTTTCTTTTTCAGGGGAGGGTTTTACTTTCTTTAGTGATAGTGGTGGGATAAAATCTCGAATTGATTTTTGTTTTTTATCTAAATTTTTATGTGTTGATGATTTTTCTTTAAAGCGGATGCACTTTACGGATCATGCCCTTTTGATGTGTAAGGTGAATTGTGATTTGAAGATCAAGTATGGTAAGGGTGTTTGGAAACTGAATGTGGATTTGTTAGAAGATGAGAAGTTTAAGCATCAGTTTGTTTGGATGTATGAAAGGTGGCGTGAAATAAAATGTGATTTTAGTAATGTGCTTATGTGGTGGGAATGGTTGAAGGTGGAAATAAAGAGGTTTTTTTTATTAAGAAAGGCTGTGAGAAAGCTAGAATGGAAAGGGAGTTGTATGATAAATGGTATCTGAGGTTGTTGTATTTGTATGAATTGAGAAATTGTGGTATTGATGTGCATGAGGAAATTGCTGAAGCAAGAAAGATCATTAAAAAGTGTATGCATGAAAAAGGAAAGAAAATTGTTTTTATGGCAAGATTGGAGAAAATGGAAAAGGATGAGTCTTGTAGTAAATATTTTTTTTAAGAAAGCTTTTGAAGGAAAGACTGGTTTTGTTAGTTTTTTTGATAAGGTTGAGTGTGAAATTAATGGTACGGATGGTGTTTTGTGTGAAGTTCATGAGTTTTACAGTGAGCTGTATAAAGAAAAAACAAGAGATGTTTTATTGGAAAATTAGTTGTTGGAAAACATTGAGGTTAAGTTGGAAAAATATGATAATGATTTGTTAGAAAGGGATCTAAGTTTGAATGAGATTGCAGAGGTTGTTAGGAGTTTTAAGAATGGGAAGGTACCTGGTTGTGATGGTTTGCCTGTTGAATTTTATACTTGTTTTTGGAATTTGATTGGGGTTGATATGTTGGATGTTTGTAAGTTTGTTTTTAGAATGAATGTTTTGCCTGTTTCTATGAGGAAAGGTTTAATTTTTTGTTATTTAAAATGGGTGATAAGAGAGATTTGAGGAATTGGAGGCCGATTACGTTGTTGAATGTTGACTATAAGGTTATTGCAAAGGTGTTGGCAAATAGAATGCGTGGAGTGATTGGTAAGGTTGTGGGTGAAGAGCAAGTGTGTGCTGTTCCTGGGCGTCAGATTTCTGAAAGTTTGTTGTTACTACGTGATGTACTGTGGTATGTGAGGGAGAGGATGAGGTCTGTTGCTGTTGCTATTGTGGATTTTGAAAAAGCGTATGATAGGGTAGTGCATGATTTTATGTTTCATGTTTTAGAACGTGTAGGTTTTTCTGGTAAGATTATTGGATGGTTTAAATGTTTGTATAGTGATATTGTGAGTCAAGTCCAGGTTAATGGTTTTTTGACTGAGGAATTTTGTGTTAAATCTGGAGTGCGGCAAGGATGTCCTTTGTCTCCTGTGTTATTTGTATGTGTTATTGAGCCATTATTAACTAGTTTGAGGAAGGATAAATTAGTTAGAGGTGTGAGTGTTCCTGGTAGTAATGGAAGGTGTTTAAAAGTGATTGGGTATATGGATGATGTGAGTGTGGTATGTGAGACTCAGGCTGGTTTGAGGAGGGTGAAAACTTTAGTTGAATGTTTTTGTATGGCAAGTGGTTTCAGAGTTAATTGGAATAAGTGTAAAGTTAAAGTTTTTGGTAATGATAGGGAGATTGATTCCTGTGGATGGCCTGTGACTGAAGGTGCAATTGAGGTGTTGGGTGTGAAATTTGATGTGGATTTGAAAGGCTTGGAAAGTTGGGAGAATGTTTTTGATAAAGTGAGTAGAAAACTTCAGTTTTGGTCTTTAAGGACTTTATCTTTGGAAAGAAAAATGTTAGTTATTAAATCGGTTTTGATCCCTATTATGTTATATTTGGCGTTAGTTTTTCCGCCACCTGAGAGGATTTTTCGGAGAATTTTGAGAGTGTTGTTTTCTTTGTTCTGGAGTTCTGGTATGGAGCGTTTGAAAAGAGATGTTGTTGTTAAGAGTAAGAATGTTGGTGGTAAGGGTTTTCCAAATGTGGAGAGATTTTTGGCTGTGAAATATGTTAGTAGGTGTGTGGTTCTGAGTGGTAAGGATAGCATGGCTGGTTGAATGGTAAAGTATGCTTGTGGAAATGTTTTAAGACGATATGGTTTATTTGAGATTGATAGAAAGAAACCGGTATGTTTTGCTGTTCCGTGGTTTTATGTAAGGGTGGAATGTTGGATTAAAAAATATGGTTTGGAGAATGTTAGTAGGGAGATGTGGTGTGAAAACAGAATGGTGTTGAAAATGTTGGAGAAGAAGGAAGATCTTGAGTTGATTGGTGGTTTGAATGAAAATGACTGTGTGTTGGTATGGAAAAATGTGTGTAATAAGTATTTGATGAATAGGCAGAAAGATATTAGTTGGATGAGTGTGCATAAGTGTTTGCCAACAAGGGATTTTCAGAGAATGCGTCGTTTAGTGGCTTCAGAAGTGTGTCCTAGAGATGGTTGTTTTCAAAGCGAGAGTGTTATTCATTTGTTTTGGAATTGTGAGTATGCTAGGGATGTTTGGAGAAGTTTGAAAAGGATGATTAAGGGTTTGACTGGAGTGCAGTTTTTTACTTTTAATATGATGATGTATGGTTTGTGTGGAAGTGGTGTGGAAAAGGAGAAAGCAAGATTGATATGGTTGTTGGCATGTTGTGTGGAGGTGTTGTGGGATGTGCGTAATATTTTGATTTTTAAGAAAGAGGTAGTTACTGTAGGTAATTGTGTGGGTATGATCCGTGGGAAGTTGTTTTTGTATTTTTCTTTTGATAGGAGGCGATATGGGGAAATAGATTATGAAGGCATCTGGAAGACAAAGAAGTGGAAGGATTGGATTATTTAGTTTTTTCTTTTTTTTCTCCAGTTTGTTTTTGTCTGTATTTGAAATATGTTTAATTTTATTTTGTGTGATTATTTAAGTTTAATGTTTGATTTTTGATTTTTTTCTGATGACAAAAATTTGTGTCAATATTTCAGTCTTGTAACAAGAGATATTTTGTTTGCATTTGTTATTATGATTTTATTTTGTATATATGCATACATGATTATTTTTCTAATAAAAGAATTACGAAACGATCGTCTGGGGTTGTTGTTTCTCTTGTTCAGAGAGGAATTGCCTGGTATTTCGGTGCTGGACTGTCATTGGGCAGGGTCAGACTGATATGCTACAGGATATTTTTTCTCTGTGAAGGGGCATAGTATGCTAAAAGAGTATGCACCCTGAGTGGCACCCAAAAATGAACAGGCACGGAAGTTTTTCCAGCTTTTGTTCTGTCTCAGCTGAGTGCATCTCTCTCTCTTTATATTTATGCAAATTGCTCCTGGGTCTCCCTAAGAGTAAAAGGGGAAACCAGACGTGGACTCTTTGCACACATGTCCTTAGAGAAATGCGACTGCACCTCACTGACGATGCCCACAGAATGCCGAAACGATCGTCTGGGGTTGTTGTTTCTCTTGTTCAGAGAGGAATTGCCTGGTATTTCGGTGCTGGACTGTCATTGGGCAGGGTCAGACTGATATGCTACAGGATATTTTTTCTCTGTGAAGGGGCATATTGTGCTAAAAGAGTAAGCACCCTGAGTGCCACCAAAAAATGAACAGGCACGGAAGTTTTTCCAGCTTTTGTTCTGTCTCAGCTGAGTGCATCTCTCTCTCTTTATATTTATGCAAATTGCTCCTGGGTCTCCCTAAGAGTAAAAGGGGAAACCAGACGTGGACTCTTTGCACACATGTCCTTAGAGAAATGCGACTGCACCTCACTGACGAGGCCCACAGAATGCCAAAACGATCGTCTGGGGTTGTTGTTTCTCTTGTTCAGAGAGGAATTGCCTGGTATTTCGGTGCTGGACTGTCATTGGGCAGGGTCAGACTGATACGCTACAGGATATTTTTTCTCTGTGAAGGGGCATAGTGTGCTAAAAGAGTAAGCACCCTGAGTGCCACCCAAAAATGAACAGGCACGGACGTTTTTCCAGCTTTTGTTCTGTCTCAGCTGAGTGCATCTCTCTCTCTCTTTATATTGAGCCTCTGGACATCACATAAATAGTGCTGATGAACAGCACAATACATATTCCTCTATGCACATGTGTAACTCATAAGTGACCAGGAAAACATGGCCTAAGTAGCAACCATATGATCCAGACATGTGCATGCTACCTATCTAGATAACTCTTCATGAAGAATAACATAAGAAGAAAGCACATTTGGTAATAAAAGTAAACTTTTTTTAAAATTGTTTTCTCTATCTGAATCATGAAATAAAAAAATGGGTTTCATGTCCCTTTAAAGAACAGTAGTGAGATATAGGGGCCTATCTATCAAGCTCCGAATGGAGCTTGAGGGCCTGTGTTTCTGGCGAGCCTGCAGGCTCGCCAGAAACAGCAGTTATGAAGCAGCGGTCTAAAGACCGCTGCTCCATAACCTGTCCGCCTGCTCTGAGCCGCCTCCCTGCTGGTGGCCGATTGGCCGTGAATCTGCAGGGGGAGGCGTTGCACCAGCAGCTCACAAGAGCTGCTTGTGCAATGCTGAATACGGAGAGAATATTGCTCTCCGCATTCAGCGAGGTCTGTCGGACAATGATCCGCACTGTTAGAACAGGTCCGACAGACCTTTAATAAATAGGCCTCATAGACTATGATTCCAACTTGCTAGCAAAACATTGTATTTAATATTTAATATTTATATTGCCAAAGGCTAGTACATTAACAAATCTGTATACTGGCTTTTACTCTTGATTTAAGGGGACATGAAACAGTACTCCTTTAGTAAAAAATAAATATGTTAAATAAAAGTAAACATAAAAATAAACAGATTTTGTTAATAAACAGCAAACAACCTACTTATTGTCTTGCAAAATGAGCACTTAGAAGTTCTC
This sequence comes from Bombina bombina, assembly GCF_027579735.1. Lineage (NCBI taxonomy): Eukaryota > Metazoa > Chordata > Amphibia > Anura > Bombinatoridae > Bombina > Bombina bombina. The sequence continues at coordinate 164,166,401 of NC_069507.1, read as the reverse complement.
ATTGTAGTGAATGCCCTCATGGATATGAGAGAGCTGACATTTTTTTAACTTAATTTGCATTCTGACTCTTCTGAGCATGAGCAAAACAGATTTCTGCCTCTATATCATTATCTGAATAGCAAACCAGCTTACATTACTCTAGAAGATTTATGACATCAAGCTAAATAAGGCTCCCTGTAGAGACCCCAGCCTCCTTGTAGAACTGTTATAGAAAGTGATGGATACTGCACAAATGAAGTATAAAATAAATAAATAAAAGGTAAAAACCCTCTTAAAATGGTGAATAATACATATTGCAATGATCTCTATTCAGTACAATCCACTGCTTAATTTTTTTTTATTACAACAATGAAAGGCTGTTTATATCCATTTAAATGTATTCAACTATATATTCATAATAGGATCTATTCAAAACAGAAGATTTGTGTGAAGTGTCTCACAAAGGATTTCAGGGGGAGGGGGTTCAAATTCAAGTCGATTGAGAGTGTGGAATACTAATGTTATCTGAAAAGTAAAATATAGTAGAATAAGATTAGGAACATCATTCTGCACCCGTATTAGCTAATTTTGTATTAAGAAGTTAGTTTTTATTTTAATGTTTTGTTTTTGAAAATGGAAAAATGTATCGGTCAGAAATGTTAAACAAATGTATATAAAACTTCATGGATACTAACGTGAAATTTTAGTATTGTCTTGATTATTTATAAATAAAGTTGTTGTTTTTTTGCTTTTAAAAAGCCTGGCAAGGGTGTCGTTTTCACAGCCTCTGCATGGGCGAATGTGCTGAAAGTGTAATTCGTTTGGTAGAACGAATAGTCCTGTGCACATTCGTTTTGGACAAATAAATGTTGTTAAGAATGAAAATCCATTACAATTTGATAATCAAATGTTATTTTCGGTTTTCGAATGTTACTTTCCTTTTCAAATGTTCATAATTAGATCGAAAATCCACATTCAAAATTTTGAATGTAACATTTGATTTACAAATACTATTCAGAAGTTCAATAGTTCATGTGGTAGGGATTTTAGTAAATTTATACATAATAGATACAAATATATCAATTTGAATGTTAATAATTCAAATATTGCATAATTCTAATATTACATCTAAAGAAAGCATTATAAATACTATTACAAATATATAAATTTGAATTTTTCAAATTCAAATTGCATGCATAATTTGAATCTAATTATTAGAAAAATTTGAATTTACTATTAAATTTAAAGATAGCATTGGAAATACTAGTGCATTAAACAAATGTTAGAATGTTGTACAATCATTCGAAATTTGAAATAAAATAATGAATGTGTTAAAATTTGTTTTATTTTTCGAATGTTGCAAAACATACGCCCATCCCTACTCTGCATCAGGGAAAAAACAATAATACTTTAGATAACGACAATTCAGCAGCCGTATACACTTGAGCAAACATGCTTTCTTATTTAATACAAATTTAAAAATATAGTTCAAATCACTCTTTAAAAGTTTGCAACAACTAAAATGTATTTTTATATTATTAATATCCTCTGTAATTTGAATGTAGGGGTAGTGATGATATGGGAGCAATTATATTTTGAAATCATAGTGGTAAGGAATTTAAAGGGGAAGTAGACCTTTGTAGAAATCGCTAGTTATTAGATATATTTAACCCTATACTCTGGTGCCGGATAAAGGGAACCGAAGTGAGGATTAATCTCCCCACAATTTTCTCTTTTAAATGTATTATATATATATATATATATATATATATATATATATATATATATATATATATATATATATATATATATATATATATATATATATAAGTATTCCACAGAATGCAGGCACTCATTGGTCTTGATAAAATATAACAATTTTATTAAGGCATAGTTAAAATGATATAACGTTTCGGCACCAAGTTGTGCCTTTGTCAAATGTCAGCATTAGAACAAAAAAATATACAGCACACTTAAAACCAATGAGTGCCTGCATTCTGTGGAATACTTGGATGATTTACAGCAGAGCACCGTGGCACTAATGGAGTGGTGAGATTGTGCTTTCTCTTAAAGGAACTATATATATATATATATATATATATATATATATATATATATATATATATATATATATATATATATATATATATATATATGCCTATATTAGCATTTTATTCAAGTATTTTAGCCTCTATGAGCCTATATTATAAGTTATTTGGCCTGTTTTCAGGCTATATATTTTAGGCTATATTTATATAGTTTTAAGCCGGTATTATGGCTATATTAGATATAAAGCCGGTAGAAAGGTTTTCCTGAATATAGTAGATCTGCCTAATTAATGCTTCTTTGTATAATAAGCTTGTATTAGGATACTTTGAATATAAGTATATTTCCTATATTAGGCTATAATATATAATGAACCCTTATCAAGGTATATTAAATATGAGTATTTTAACCGGTATTAGGTTATTTTGTTTTGTAGTATTTTGGCTTTTCTTATATATATATATATATATATATATATATATATATATATATATATATATATATATATATATATATATATATATATATATATATATATATATATCCAGATACAAAGCGCACTCCACAGGTCTTTAAGCAAGAAAAATAGTCACTTTATTGTGAACGTTTTCGGTTTTAACAAAACCGAAAACGTTCACAATAAAGTGACTATTTCTCTTGCTTAAAGGGACACTGAACCCAAATTTGTTCATTTGTAATTCAGAAAGAGCATGCAATTTTAAGCAACTTTCTAGTTTACTCCTATTATCAATTTTTCTTCGTTCTCTTGCTATCATTTTTTTAAAAAGAAGGCATCTAATTTTTTTTTTGTTTCAGTACTCTGGACAGCACCTTTTTATTGGTGGATGAAAAATGGGCCGGCATCTAACCTTACATTCTTGCATTTCAAATAAAGATACCAAGAGAATGAAGATAATTTGATAATAGGAGTAAATTCGAAATTTGCTTGAAATTTCATGCTCAGTCTGATTCACGAAATTACATTTTTGGGTACAGTGTCCCTTAAAAGACCTGCGGAGTGCGCTTTGTATCTGGAGCTATTTTATCTTTTGGCTGCACCCAAGGCTGTTTGTTCCAATCGTTCAGGAGTGTACACTGTCTGGATTTTATATATATATATATATATATATATATATATATATATATATATATATATATATATATATATATATATATATATATATATACATTAACTGTTCTTAGGCTATTTTATATAACTATATTTTAAGCATCACATAAATCCCAGCAAACAAGTTTTTAGTAATAAGAATTTAATTATGATACCAACTTTGACAAAATCCACCACAGTGGATAGAACAGCTCTAATGTTGATTCTGGAGGGTCCCAATGTCAATCTATCCACATTCACGCAAACCCCAACTACCATACAGATCCGCTAAATAGAGCAAGTCAGATATACAAACAAACACACCAAATCATTCATAACCATAAAGCATGTAAAAATAATAATTGATGGGAAAGTCCAACATGTGAAAGTACATAAAAATGAGAAGAACTTCCTAAATGTGAACATAAAAAAGAACTTTCCAAATGTGAACATAAACATAAACACACCACCCCGGCGTCCCAAGGGGGTGATAGAACAACACCTGCTGAGTAAAAAATAACCAAAAACAGGAGAGTCTCTTAATCTGGTTAATCCAAAAAAGGTCTCCTGGAGAGAAAAGACGCACCAGTCTTGTCAAGCAATGTGATCATCAATTCTTTGTAATAAGATGATATAACAGTTTTTCACACTTGCGCAAGTGACAGGATTTGTCCTTTAAAGAATGAATAAAATTTGCAACATTTGCTATTTTGAAAGCAAAAGATGAACCACGTATGGATTATGTATATATACAACTGTATACACTCTTGATAGGCTGCTGAATCTCAATCCTTCATATATAAGCAGTATAATTCTTCTGAAACATTTTGAAATTCAATCGTTCAAAGCAGACCATTGAAAAGGACAACCCTCTTTAAAATGGTGTATACTTCATATAATGTCAAACGCAGTCTTTGCATTTATATATGAAAACGGTTGCAGCAATTTGTGATCTATTCAAACTTTCTCATGATCATTATTGTAAATGCATCTCAGAGTTGAAACTGCTGTGTCTGTGCCATAACGTAATAATGTTCAAATCTCAACCGGCTATGACATATCCAGGGTCTGTACAACTGATAAACCAACCTGACACAATTCTACTTCACTCATAGCGTACAACTTGTCTCTGACGATCTGATGTATTATGCACTTCAATCTTGCAATATTATTCCCAATTAGTAACAGTGTTACCTGGTGTTGCGGTGTCTCTATGAGACTTCAATGCCGCTGTGAGACTATTCCCCGTCGAGTGTGGAAATGGCAAATCTTCAGACCGCTTCGGTCTCTTACCCCATCGTCGTAGTCATACCGGGATGCAGGCGTACAGACACATAGATAACTCCGGCTCTAGATACCAGCAGGTGATGGCGTCTCAATGATCCCATTGGGAACCCTCCAGAATCAACATTAGAGCTGTTCTATCCACTGTGGTGGATTTTGTCAAAGTTGGTATCATAATTAAATTCTTATTACTATAGAATGACCCTACTCTATCCCGTGCATGAGCACATAGATAGAATAAACTAAAGATAGTGCTGTCCCCTGGTTTATTTTTTGTATATTTTAAGCATGTTTTAGGCTATTTTAAATATAGCTATATTAGTCCTGTATTAATTCGTGTGGCGGTATCTGTTGGCACTCTCCAAATATCCGATAATAATAATAATAATAATCATAAATTATATAAGACTCAATTAATCTATTAAGCCTATTAAGGCTATATTCTGTAACTTGTAGCCTGTATTAAGGCTTTATTAAATATAACTATATTTATCCTGCATTTAGGCTATTCCAAATTCAAATATTAGCCTTTTAAACTTTTCCTACTTCTGAAGAGGACTTCTTCCTTACATTTTTTTACCTTTGCTTTCGACACAAAAGTAAATCCTTTCCACCCTCTTTTGAGAAGGATCATAAACCCTCTCAACACACTCCAGAACTGTCTCCCATGCTTCAGTCTCTTTCAGCCCAGTATCGGTGCCACTTTTGCCCTCAAGCGGCTTTGGAAGGTCTCAAGCCCCTCTCCCGGGCGCCTCACTTAGGATTACTGTTTAATCTGTTCTGTACTAACTAGCTTCTTTGTTAGTACTCCTCTAATCTTTTTACCTATTATTTCCCTTGGAGGGATAGTCTAGTCGAAGGTGAATATCAAGATTTGGTTTTGGCAATACTATCTCTTTAATGTATTTTGTCCATCTCCTCCAGTGCTGTGCTGAGAGTCCACGCGGACACGTGCCTGACCAGTGACTAGTTCCAGTCGGTCATGCGAGCCGCTGCTCAGTGCGACACTGGTTTCTTATTGTGGTTTTATTTCCTTTAATTTCCTAGTTTTATTCTTCCTTTGAAAATGTATTTTCCTTGTGTATTTCTCTTTTCTACCCTCTTCCTTCTTCTAAGTAGTTTTTTTGCCTTTGAATGTTTGTATCAGCCATGGCCGACGTATTAAATCATCCTTAAACCCTTTTCAGAGGTATCCCTGAATTCCTATGAGACTTGCTCTAAACTCTGTAGCTCAATATCAGAGTCTCTTTTATCTTCGCAATTGATTTGGGAAGACCCTATATCTCCCATTCTTACATAGAGGCATAACTCCAGCTCGGAGGCTGTTAGCCCCTCCCCCGGGCTTTTCACATTGGGGTGATAGAACCTCCTCCCCAGAGGTAAAATGGGGTAAGAACCTTCCTTCCCCAGGGTTTTCAAGATGGACATCAGAGCTGCGACTCTGACAAATATTTGAAATTGTTTATTTTGTTTTGAAATTTTTTATGTAAGTGCTTTAAAAATGCAAAATATGAAGTCTCCTGTCTTGCCATAAAATTCAGATTATTATTGCCTATTGTGAATAAATAATCTTGATTTTATTAAAGACAGGAGGCGAATATTTCCCCCCCTTCTGTTCCCTCCCATTATATATTAATAAGATTTTGTTTTCTGGAAATTTCATCTAAATGACGTTATTGCTGTTGATTTTCCTTTTCTGGGATTGTTGTTACTTTGCGTTTTTTTTTCTCTTTTCAGTGACTTTGTGGATTTTATGTTCTCCCTTATCTACGGACCAGGTCATCTGTTGTTTCTCCGTTCCTGGGTATCGCTGTTCCATTTTGGTCTAGGATGAATATTTTTGGAGTTTGTTCTCTTCATGACTGGTTCCGCTGTCTTATGATCAAAGAAAAGAGGAAGTGCTGGATTTGTTCATCACAGTTTATTAGACTGCTGTGTGCTGATTGATGCAGTCTTGCTACTATGTTATTATTTTTTCTCTGTATGTTTTCTTTGCTGCTGTTTGGATTCACTAAAGATTTTATGCAAAATATGAAGCCTTCTGTCTTGCCATAAAATCAAGATTATTTATTCACCATAGGCTATAATAATCTGAATTGTTCACTTATGATTGCAAAAAAATGTAAAAAAAAAAATGTAATAGTAAAATTACAAAAACTTAAATAAAATTGTTAATTCCACACCATTAATATAAATTATTAATTAGGTGCAAATGGTTTGTCACTCTGGTACATATACATGCACTCTCTGTACAGTGATTAGGATACTATATCTATGGGTTTGAGTTTTCATAGTAACATAATTCAAATATAACAATTTACTTTACTAATACGGTATTGTCTATGTTGATTGTAATATATATGGCGCTGTGTTAAGTTGACTATTGTCCTCTTCCTACTAGGTATAAAATTAACTGCTTACATATCTATCTATTGTATACAGTTTACCTGACTATTCTTGGGCGTTAAATTCTATATAGATGTAATCTAGATTTGTATACAGTTACCTATTTACCTATGTATAGACAATGGAATTTTATTTGTATTTTTATTTGTCTTTTCTTTTTCCTTTTCTTTCTGGTTGTAACCCTTTTGATATGTTGCCTTACATTTAGGGGTATTTACTATGATTTTAACTTATGTATTTTCTATTAGAAACAGTCTTGACAAAGGTCCCTGTGAGGACCGAAACGTTGACTGAAATCGTATTGATGAAACACTAATAAAACTAATGTTTATTAAACCCTGTGAGTGCCTCTTCTTTCTTTGAAGTTTCTACCTATCTACCATAGAGAGCACCCCGGCAATTCACCAATACAGTGAGTGCTTGGAACCCAGAAGTACAAATATATATATACAGGTAGCCCTCAGTTTATGCCGGGGTTAGGTTCCAGGAGGAATGGTTGTAAATCGAAACCGTTGTAAATTTAAACCCAGTTTATAATGTAAGTCAATGGGAAGTGAGGGGGTTAGGTTCCAGACCCCTCTCAAAATTGTCATAAGTAACACCTAATACATTATTTTTAAAGCTTTGAAATGAAGACTTTAAATGCTAAACAGCATTATAAACCTAATAATATAGATTGTATCATCATCAAACATAGTTTAATGAACAAAAACATTTGCTAACAGCATCTATTTAAATAATCACACAACAGAAGTTTAATAAACAAAAAAGTTTTTTTACTTGCATTTCTCTGCAATCAGTTCTCTGCATTGTTAGCATGTTAGATAATATTGGGTCTGCACCTATTCTATGCATTTCAATCTGCAGTGATTAAGCAGTTAGGCAGCCTCACCTCAAGCAGCTGTTCAGGAAGATAATAGGGAAGTGGCTGCTAAAACTTGTTGCTCGATAGATAATGTCTGCTCTGTGTACACAGATCAATTTCAGGCTGTTAAGTTGCATAACTTTTCTGCAAAACAAGGGGACAGCTCCACCTACTGGCTATTTTAATTAGTGCACTATGCTTTCCAAAGCTTTTCAATAGCAGTCACATGACTGAAAAAAAAGGTTATTATTCTGAAATGGCGCAAATTGAACCGGCGTAAACCGAGGGCCACCTGTATATATATATATATATATATATATATATATATATATAATATATATATATATATATATATACACACATATTTTGATCCTTCTAAATTAGGCTTTTTTAAAATGTATTGCAGCTTCATTAGTTTTTGAGCATTATTATTATTGCAGCAGGTTATACTATTCTTTTAAAGTGCCTTAAAACATTTTGAGTTATGTGCAAAATATAAAAGAGTAAACTGAGGTAAAACATTGTGTGAAAAAAAAGTGTAAAAAAAGAAAAGCTTATCAGTATTTTAATAAAATTTCCAAAAATCTGCAAAATTACTTTTACTTTAATGTTGCCAAGTGTAGCCTGCTCCACCCTCCTTATCAGTGTCCTGATACCTTGTGGTATCATGTAACAAAGTGTGCACATGAAGATAATTACTTATACAAGTAAGGGGGGTTGAGGAGGGACAGAAGGTACTACTATTGTTTGTTGGGGACAATGTCACATGCTTTGTGAAGGCTTCAGCATTGTACTGACTGTGCACTGCCTTAGTCAGGTGTCATGTGACTCTGCCCCTTACCGTGCATGTGCATGAGTGCATTCTGCAGAAGCTATGGCCTGAAAAGCACCTTCCATATATGAAAATGCCCAGGGTAGGAGCTTGCTGCAAACAAAACTATGCATGAATTAAAGGGGTTAATGGGGGTTAAAACAGAAACTGTTTTGCAGGTAAGCTTTGGATGTATTATATATTTAGAAACTTATGTTAGCTCATACTGTCCCTTTAAGATCCCAAGTATGCACAGACTACATAGATACATAGAAACACTCTTCTAGACATGCACACAGACTAAAATTTGTTTCAGACAAATCATTAGTCACAAAAAAGTATTTATTTTTGTCCAATATTAGTTGAGGGGATTGCTGGGTTAAGACAAATGTTGACATTATTCATTCATTACCAGAAATTTATTTACCCCTTATTTGCTAGGGAAAAAGTGTTCAGAGAAGCAAAGGAGCAGCTCAACAACAGCTTAAACTTAAAATAAAGTAGTAGCTAGTGCTACTGCTACAAGCCACGCCAGCAGCAGCACAAAAATAAATTGGTTTTCTATTTTTTTTAAATGGGGTCAGGATTATTAAGAAAAAAGTAAAGCTTACTTATTGGCATAGCCCACCGAAAAGTCCCCCCCCAAAAAACCTATACTTACACTAAACTACAGAAATGGTACTTAAAGGGCCTTTTGTAGGGGATTACCCTAAAATGTCAGCTCTTTTTGGTAAAAAAAAATAATTCCACACAACCTTAACCTTAATCTTACCCCCCCCCGAAAAAAAATTAAGGCTACCTAAAGAAAAATTACTGTAAAATTGCCCTGAAGGGCATTTGGGTCTGGCATTGCCCTGAAAACGTCACTTTTATTTTTTTCAGGTAATTTTTTTTTTTTTAAAGTACTGTTAGTTTTTTTTGTTATTTTTTTTTAGGTAAGGTTAGTCTGTTTTGGGGTATCTTAGGGGGTGTCAGGTTAGGGAGTTAAGATTTTTTAGATTTTAGTCGGTTACTTTACGATGGGGGTTGTGGTGGTTTAGGGGTTAATAGTGTTGTGGCTTACTTTGGCCTAGATTTGGAGTTTGGCGGTAGCCGTGAAAACCAGCGTTAGAGGCTCCTAACGCTGGTTTTAGGCTACCTCCGGTATTTGGAGCCATTAAAAAAAGGGTCTAACGCTCACTTTTCAGCCGCGACTTTTCCATACCGCAGATCCCCTTACGTAAATTGCGTATCCTATCTTTTCAATGGGATTTTTCTAACTCCGGTATTTAGAGTCGTGTCTGAAGTGAGCGTTAGAAATCTAACGACAAAACTCCAGCCGCAGAAAAAAGTCAGTAGTTAAGAGCTTTCTGGGCTAACGCCGGTTCATAAAGCTCTTAACTACTGTACTCTAAAGTACACTAACACCCATAAACTACCTATGTACCCCTAAACCGAGGTCCCCCCACATCGCCGCCACTCGATTACATTTTTTTAACCCCTAATCTGCCGACCGCCACCTACGTTATACTTATGTACCCCTAATCTGCTGCCCCTAACACCGCCGACCCCTATATTATATTTATTAACCCCTAACCTGCCCCCCACAACGTCGCAGCCAGCTACCTACAATAATTAACCCCCAATCTGCCGACCGCAAAGCGCAGCCACCTACGTTATACTTATGTACCCCTAATCTGCTGCCCCTAACACCGCCGACCCCTATATTATATTTATTAACCCCTAATCTGCCCCCCTCAACGTCGCCTCCACATGCCTACACTTATTAACCCCTAATCTGCCGAGCGGACCGCACCGCTATTATTATAAAGTTATTAACCCCTAATCCGCCTCACTAACCCTATAATAAATAGTATTAACCCCTAATCTGCCCTCCCTAACATCGCCGATACCTAACTTCAAACATTAACCCCTAATCTGCCGACTGGAGCTCACCGCTATTCTAATAAATGTATTAACCCCTAAAGCTAAGTCTAACCCTAACACTAACACCCCCTAAATTAAATATAATTTTAATCTAACAAAATTAATGAACTCTTATTAAATAAATTATTCCTATTTAAAGCTAAATACTTACCTGTAAAATAAATCCTAATATAGCTACAATATAAATTATAATTATATTATAGCTATTTTAGGATTAATATTTATTTTACAGGTAACTTTGTATTTATTTTAACCAGGTACAATAGCTATTAAATAGTTAAGAACTATTTAATAGCTAAAATAGTTAAAATAATTACAAATTTACCTGTAAAATAAATCCTAACCTAGGTTACAATTAAACCTAACTCTACACTATCAATAAATTAATTAAATAAAATACCTACAATTACCTACAATTAAACCTAACACTACACTATCAATAAATTAATTAAATACAATACCTACAAATAACTACAATGAAATAAACTAACTAAAGTACAAAAAATAAAAAAGAACTAAGTTACAAAAAATAAAAAAATATTTACAAACATAAGAAAAATATTACAACAATTTTAAACTAATTACACCTACTCTAAGCCCCCTAATAAAATAACAAAGCCCCCCAAAATAAAAAAATGCCCTACCCTATTCTAGATTACTAAAGTTCAAAGCTCTTTTACCTTACCAGCCCTGAACAGGGCCCTTTGTGGGGCATGCCCCAAGAAGTTCAGCTCTTTTGCCTGTAAAAAAAAACATACAATACCCCCCCCAACATTACAACCCACCACCCACATACCCCTAATCTAACCCAAACCCCCCTTAAATAAACCTAACACTAAGCCCCTGAAGATCTCCCTACCTTGAGTCGTCTTCACCCAGCCGAGCCAAATTCTTCATCCAAGCGGAGCAAGAAGAGGTCCTCCATCCGGTAGAAGTCTTCATCCAAGCGGGGCAGAAGAGGTCTTCCATCCGATTGAAGTCTTCATCCAAGAGGGATCTTCTATCGTCATCCATCCGGAGCGGAGCGGCAGGATCCTGAAGACCTCCGACGCGGAACATCCATCCTGGCCGACGACTGAACGACGAATGACGGTTCCTTTAAATGACGTCATCCAAGATGGCGTCCCTCGAATTCCGATTGGCTGATAGGATTCTATCAGCCAATCGGAATTAAGGTAGGAATATTCTGATTGGCTGATGGAATCAGCCAATCAGAATCAAGTTCAATCCGATTGGCTGATTGGATCAGCCAATCGGATTGAACTTGATTCTGATTGGCTGATGGAATCAGCCAATCAGAATATTCCTACCTTAATTCCGATTGGCTGATAGAATCCTATCAGCCAATCGGAATTCGAGGGACGCCATCTTGGATGACGTCATTTAAAGGAACCGTCATTCGGCTAGTAGGCGTCGGGAAAAGAGGATGTTCCGCATCGGATGGAAGATGATGGCTCCCGAAGAAAGAAGATTGAAGATGCCGTTGATAGAAGACTTCATCCGGATCATGGACTTCTTCAGCTCCCGCTTGGATGAAGACTTCAGCCGGATCATGGACCTCTTCAGCTCCCGCTTGGATAATGACTTCAGCCGGATCATGGACCTCTTCAGCCCCCCGCTTGGGCTTGGATCAGGACATCGGAGGAGCTCTTCTGGATCGATCGGTGAACCTGGTATGGTGAAGATAAGGTAGGAAGATCTTCAGGGGCTTAGTGTTAGGTTTATTTAAGGGGGGTTTGGGTTAGATTAGGGGTATGTGGGTGGTGGGTTGTAATGTTGGGGGGGGGTATTGTATGTTTTTTTTTACAGGCAAAAGAGCTGAACTTCTTGGGGCATGCCCCGCAAAGGGCCCTGTTCAGGGCTGGTAAGGTAAAAGAGCTTTGAACTTTAGTAATTTAGAATAGGGTAGGGCATTTTTTTATTTTGGGGGGCTTTGTTATTTTATTAGGGGGCTTAGAGTAGGTGTAATTAGTTTAAAATTGTTGTAATATTTTTCTTATGTTTGTAAATATTTTTTTATTTTTTGTAACTTAGTTCTTTTTTATTTTTTGTACTTTAGATAGTTTATTTCATTGCAGTTATTTGTAGGTATTGTATTTAATTTATTTATTGATAGTGTAGTTTTAGGTTTAATTGTAGATAATTATAGGTATTTTATTTAATTAATTTATTGATAGTGTAGTGTTAGGTTTAATTGTAACTTAGGTTAGGATTTATTTTACAGGTAATTTTGTAATTATTTTAACTATTTTAGCTATTAAATAGTTCTTAACTATTTAATAGCTATTGTACCTGGTTAAAATAAATACAAAGTTACCTGTAAAATAAATATTAATCCTAAAATAGCTATAATATAATTATAATTTATATTGTAGCTATATTAGGATTTATTTTACAGGTAAGTATTTATCTTTAAATAGGAATAATTTATTTAATAAGAGTTAATTAATTTCGTTAGATTAAAATTATATTTAATTTAGTGGGGTGTTAGTGTTAGGGTTAGACTTAGCTTTAGGGGTTAATACATTTATTAGAATAGCGGTGAGCTCCAGTCGGCAGATTAGGGGTTAATAATTGAAGTTAGGTGTCGGCGATGTTAGGGAGGGCAGATTAGGGGTTAATACTATTTATTATAGGGTTAGTGAGGCGGATTAGGGGTTAATAACTTTATTATGATAGCGGTGCGGTCCGGTCGGCAGATTAGGGGTTAATAAGTGTAGGCAGGTGGAGGCGACGTTGTGGGGGGCAGATTAGGGGTTAATAAATATAATATAGGGGTCGGCGGTGTTAGGGGCAGCAGATTAGGGGTACATAAGGATAATGTAAGTAGCGGCGGTTTACGGAGCGGCAGATTAGGGGTTAAAAATAATATGCAGGGGTCAGCGATAGCGGGGGCAGCAGATTAGGGGTTAATAAGTGTAAGGCTAGGGGTGTTTAGACTCGGGGTACATGTTAGGGTGTTAGGTGCAGACGTAGGAAGTGTTTCCCCATAGCAAACATTGGGGCTGCGTTAGGAGCTGAACGTGGCTTTTTTGCAGGTGTTTTTCAGCTCAAACAGCCCCATTGTTTCCTATGGGGGAATCGTGCACGAGCACGTTTTTGAGGCTGGCCGCGTCCGTAAGCAACTCTGGTATTGAGAGTTGAAGCTGCGTTAAATATGCTCTACGCTCCTTTTTTGGAGCCTAACGCAGCCTTTATGTGGACTCTCAATACCAGAGTTATTTTTATGGTGCGGCCAGAAAAAAGCCAGCGTTAGCTACGCTGGTCCTTACCGTCAAAACTCTAAATCTAGCCGTTTGTGATTGGGGTGTGGCAGTTTAGGGGTTAATAGTGTATTTGCTTTCTTTGCAATAGGGGTTGGCGGTTTAGGGGTAAATAGAATAGTTTAGTGCAACTGTTTCCTCAGGCCAAACCTTTTACGCGACGTAAAAGTTTGAGCATTAAATACGATTGATTTGAGGAATCGCATTTACTTTAAAATTGTAATACAAGCAGAAATTGCCACTTAACGCCGTCCATAGAAAATATGGGGAGCAGAAATTACCACAAAGTTGCGCAAATGAATTAGCGGTATTTTAAACAGCTTGCCACTTGTAATGTAGATTTTACGCTCCTAGTGCTAACGATAGCGATCCACTTGTAATCTGTCCCTTAGTGTTTAGTGTGCACAACAGCAGAAATCCACAGCACCAAATAAAGAGGAATATTCTTGTCTTTATGTCATTTATTAGCTTACAGAAAGTATATAGGCACACAGCAACAAAAGCAACGTTTCGGGCTATTCACCCTTAATCATGCTAATGACATAAAGACAAGAATATTCCTCTTTATTTGGTGCTGTGGATTTCTGCTGTTGTGGTTACATTGAGAGGTGTGTGCAGTGGCTCTCTACCACGTGCAACAGGTATTGTGGTGTTTGTCTGTTCTGGACTGCAGTGTTTAGTGTCCCTTCAACATATTGATTGGGGTGGCTGAAAACTAGACATGCCTGTTTTCAGCCTCTGAAAACAGGTCTAAAAAGAATAATTAGCAAGACAACCGTAAAATAAGTTATCGAAAAGGCTATGGCCAAAATGCCTGTGCACCTGTAAAACAGAATGACAAATTTAAACCTGCAGCAAAATGCAAGCTAAAAAAACACTTAACACTGTCTGAAATGGTTAACACTTTGTGTCTCAGTGTTTTCACTGGCATTAGCAACTCATCCATAGTTGGTCTAACATATAATTCAAAGTTGAAGACCTTTGTGTTTTAGTTATCTAACACAGCCAATTGCACCATTTGTTTCTTATCAGTTCATTACCTTTCTGGATAATTCCTAAAACAAAATATTATGCACAAATTTGTAGTAAGAGATTCAAAAACTTAAAATAATCTTTAATACCATTGTCCATGTTTTCATATAAATAATGAGGAATAATAGCAACAACACAACTTTCTTCATTTATTTTCTCTTGAAATTAAATTTTTCAGAAGTGAAGCATTAAAAATGTGTTACTAAAGCAAGCCATATAGCTTTTACTAACTTATCTCCTGACATTCGTAAAGCACTTGTCTGTAGTAGAACTAAGCTGGCTGGAATTTCTCCCATATGTTTAATATAACATCATTGGTTTATAAGTATATGACTTATGTAACAGTCTATGAATTGTTATTTAGTTTGAGATGGGGCTTTGCATTCATTGGACATCAGTGATAAAGGGAAATTACACTTTTTAAGCTTTCTATATAAAAATGCTGTGTATGTGTGTGTGGATATATTATACACACCAGCAATTTATGAAAAGGTGTTAGACTGGGAAGGGCTCATGTGTGTGTGTGTGTGTGTGTGTGTATATTAGGGATGGGTGAATGCGTTTATATTCGAATTCAAACGAATGTTATTGTAGAAATTCGATTTACATAATAGAATGTTGATAAGAACGAATATTCTTAAAAATTAGATTTTCGAATGTTATTTACAGTTTTCGAATGTCAAATTCGAATTCGAATGTGACATTTGAATTCGAATGTCACATTCAAATTAGAATATTTCATTTATAAAACACAGTATTAGACTAGAAATACTATTTTGAATTCGAATGTCACATTCGAATCGAATATCACATTCAAATCAAATATACATTTATTAAACACAGTTGTAAACTAGAAATACTATTTTGAATTCGAATGTCACATGTTACATTTAAAACACAGTATTAGACTAGAAATACTATTTCAAATTCAAATGTGACATTCGAATGTAGCATTCGAATTCGAATATTACATTTATTAAACACAGTTGTAGACTAGAAATATTATTTCGAATTTCTCACATTCGAATTTGAATATTACATTTCGAAATTGAATGAATACATAGCTATACATTCTATTATTTGAACGAACATTTTCAAATTTTATTGAAAAATTCAAAAACGAAAATTCGAAAAAAGAATGTTAGAATGTTATATAAACATTCGAAATTCGATTCGAACGAACTTATGTATCAAAATTAGTTTTAAATTTAAAATTTTTAGAAACATTCGCCCATCCCTAGTATATATAAAACTTTCCTGAAGTAGATTAGTCTAATCCTGCCAAGTAAGGTCAGTCCAGCCCCGAAATACCAGGCAATTCTCCTCTGAACAAGGAACATGACAACCCCAGGCGATCGTTTTGGCCTCCTATGGACCTCGTCAGTTAGGTGCAGCCACATTTCCTCTCTGTAAAGCACACTAGTCTAAAAGAAGCTGGTTCTGGGTGGTAAATTGCCATAGAACTAGCTGATGAGCTGTTCGTTCCTGGTAGAGCGATTCTCTATTCGTATGCAAATAAATATATATATATACTGTATATATATATATATATATATATATATATATATATATATATATAGTGAAGAAGCAGAAAGGTTAATCACTGAGAGCAGCTTTATGCTGTCACCCAAACTTGATAGTCCACATTTTAGATAGCAGACTGATCCTTCAGAAGTGGTTCTTGGGGTAGTACTGTCCCAGTATGTAGGGAACAAGCCTGTGAGCTATCAAGAGAGAAGAAATAAACAGTTGTAGAGAAGGAGAGTTTGGCTATCAAGTAGGCTATTGAGACCCTGCATTCCCACGCATATATATATATATATATATATATATATATATATATATATATATATGCGTGTTTGTGTCTGTATATTTTTTAAGTGTGTATGTGTATGTATGTGTACAATATTGTGGGCACACTGTATGAATAGTGCACAATCTGGTATTAAAAAGTGAATGTTTAAAAATACTTACATCCCTCATATTTCAAGTGGTGATTTATGAGTTGCGCTCAATACCATATTGAGCGCTATTCATAACGTAGTCCTATTGAGAGCATACCCTGCACTACCCTACCCTACCTACCCTACTACCTGTTGGCCATTTTATGACGCATGCAACTAGTGAGTGGTCAGACCAAGATGTGTGTTTTATGTAAGATTGTTTAGTGTGGGATAAGACTAGACGGTCTACTGAGATATAATCTACATACAAAGAGAGAAGCGCTCTACCAGGAACGAACAACAGCTCAGTGGCTTGTTCTATGGCGATTTACCACCCGGAAGCAGCCTCTTTTAGACCAGTGTACTTTTCACAGAAGAAAACTTTCCTGAAGTATATCAGTCTGATCCTGCCAAGTAAGGTCAGTCCAGCCCCGAAATACCAGGCAAATCTCCTCTGAACAAGGAACATGACAACCCCAGACGATCGTTTCGGCCTCCTATGGGCCTCGTCAGTGAGGTGCAGCCACATTCCTCTAAGCACACTGGGCAAGGAGTCCACGTCTGGTTTCCCCCATCACCCATAGGGAGACTTCCCCAGGGTCATAATAATTTGCATACAAAGAGAGAAGCGCTCTACCAGGAACGAACAACAGCTCAGTGGCTTGTTCTATGGCGATTTACCACCCGGATGCAGCCTCTTTTAGACCAGTGTGCTTTTCACAGAAGCAAACTTTCCTGAAGTATATCAGTCTGGTCCTGCCAAGTAAGGTCAGTCCAGCCCCGAAATACCAGGCAATTCTCCTCTGAACAAGGAACATGACAACCTCAGATGATCGTTTCAGCCTCCTATGGGCCTCGTCAGTGAGGTGCAGCTACATTCCTCTAAGCACACTGGGCAAGGAGTCCACGTCTGGTTTCCCCCATCACCCATAGGGAGACTTCCCCAGGGTCATAATAATTGGCATACAAAGAGAGAAGCGCTCTAACAGGAACGAACAACAGCTCAGTGGCTTGTTCTATGGCGATTTACCACCCTGAAGCAGCCTCTTTTAGACCAGTGTGCTTTTCACAGAAGAAAACTTTCCTGAAGTATATCAGTCTGATCCTGCCAAGTAAGGTCAGTCCAGCCCCGAAATACCAGGCAATTCTCCTCTGAACAAGGAACATGACAACCCCAGACGATCGTTTCGGCCTCCTATGGGCCTCATCAGTGAGGTGCAGCCACATTCCTCTAAGCACACTGGGCAAGGAGTCCACGTCTGGTTTCCCCCATCACCCATAGGGAGACTTCCCCAGGGTCATAATAATTTGCATACAAAGAGAGAAGCGCTCTACCAGGAACGAACAACAGCTCAGTGGCTTGTTCTATGGCGATTTACCACCCGGAAGCAGCCTCTTTTAGACCAGTGTGCTTTTCATAGAAGAAAACTTTCCTGAAGTATATCAGTCTGATCCTGCCAAGTAAGGTCAGTCCAGCCCCGAAATACCAGGCAATTCTCCTCTGAACAAGGAACATGACAACCCCAGATGATCGTTTCGGCCTTGGACTGACCTTACTTGGCGGGATCAGACTGATATACTTCAGGAAAGTTTTCTTCTGTGAAAAGCACACTGGTCTAAAAGAGGCTGCTTCCGGGTGGTAAATCGCCATAGAACAAGCCACTGAGCTGTTGTTCGTTCCTGGTAGAGCGCTTCTCTCTTTGTATGCAAATTATTATGACCCTGGGGAAGTCTCCCTATGGGTGATGGGGGAAACCAGACATGGACTCCTTGCTCAGTGTGCTTAGAGGAATGTGGCTGCACCTCACTGACGAGGCCCATAGGAGGCCGAAATGATCGTCTGGGGTTGTCATGTTCCTTGTTCAGAGGAGAATTGCCTGGTATTTCGGGGCTGGACTGACCTTACTTGACGGGATCAGACTGATATACTTCAGGAAAGTTTTCTTCTGTGAAAAGCACACTGGTCTAAAAGAGGCTGCTTCCAGGTGGTAAATCGCCATAGAACAAGCCACTGAGCTGTTGTTAGTTCCTGGTAGAGCGCTTCTCTCTTTGTATGCAAATTATTATGACCCTGGGGAAGTCTCCCTATGGGGGAAACCAGACGTGGACTCCTTGCTCAGTGTGCTTAGAGAAATGTGGCTGCACCTCACTGACGAGGCCCATAGGAGGCCGAAACAATCCTCTGGGGTTGTCATGTTCCTTGTTCAGAGGAGAATTGCCTGGTATTTCGGGGCTGGACTGACCTTACTTGGCGGGATCAGACTGATATACTTCAGGAAAGTTTTCTTCTGTGAAAAGCACACTGGTCTAAAAGAGGCTGCTTCCGGGTGGTAAATCGCCATAGAACAAGCCACTGAGCTGTTGTTCGTTCCTGGTAGAGCGCTTCTCTCTTTGTATGCAAATTATTATGACCCTGGGGAAGTCTCCCTATGGGTGATGGGGGAAACCAGACGTGGACTCCTTGCTCAGTGTGCTTAGAGGAATGTGGTTGCACCTCACTGACGAGGCCCATAGGAGGTCGAAACAATCGTCTGGGGTTGTCATGTTCCTTGTTCAGAGGAGAATTGCCTGGTATTTCGGGGCTGGACTGACCTTACTTGGCAGGATCAGACTGATATACTTCAGGAAAGTTTTCTTCTGTGAAAAGCACACTGGTCTAAAAGAGGCTGCTTACGGGTGGTAAATCGCCATAGAACAAGCCACTGAGCTGTTGTTCGTTCCTGGTAGAGCGCTTCTCTCTTTGTATGCAAATTATTATGGCCCTGGGGAAGTCTCCCTATGGGTGATGGGGGAAACCAGACGTGGACTTCTTGCTCAGTGTGCTTAGAGGAATGTGGCTGCACCTCACTGACGAGGCCCATAGGAGGCCGAAACGATCGTCTGAGGTTGTCATGTTCCTTGTTCAGAGGAGAATTGCCTGGTATTTCGGGGCTGGACTGACCTTACTTAGCGGGATCAGACTGATATACTTCAGGAAAGTTTTCTTCTGTGAAAAGCACACTGGTCTAAAAGAGGCTGCTTCCGGGTGGTAAATCGCCATAGAACAAGCCACTGAGCTGTTGTTCGTTCCTGGTAGAGCGCTTCTCTCTTTGTATGCAAATTATTATGACCCTGGGGAAGTCTCCCTATGGGTGATGGGGGAAACCAGACGTGGACTCCTTGCTCAGTGTGTTTAGAGGAATGTGGCTGCACCTCACTGACGAGGCCCATAGGAGGCCGAAACGATCGTCTGGGGTTGTCATGTTCCTTGTTCAGAGGAGAATTGCCTGGTATTTCGGGGCTGGACTGACCTTACTTGGCGGGATCAGACTGATATACTTCAGGAAAGTTTTCTTCTGTGAAAATCACACTGGTCTAAAAGAGGCTGCTTCCGGGTGCTAAATCGCCATAGAACAAGCCACTGAGCTGTTGTTTGTTCCTGGTAGAGCGCTTCTCTCTTTGTATGCAAATTATTATGACCCTGGGGAAGTCTCCCTATGGGTGATGGGGGAAACCAGACATGGACTCCTTGCTCAGTGTGCTTAGAGGAATGTGGCTGCACCTCACTGACGAGGCCCATAGGAGGCCGAAATGATCGTCTGGGGTTGTCATGTTCCTTGTTCAGAGGAGAATTGCCTGGTATTTCGGGGCTGGACTGACCTTACTTGACGGGATCAGACTGATATACTTCAGGAAAGTTTTCTTCTGTGAAAAGCACACTGGTCTAAAAGAGGCTGCTTCCAGGTGGTAAATCGCCATAGAACAAGCCACTGAGCTGTTGTTAGTTCCTGGTAGAGCGCTTCTCTCTTTGTATGCAAATTATTATGACCCTGGGGAAGTCTCCCTATGGGGGAAACCAGACGTGGACTCCTTGCTCAGTGTGCTTAGAGGAATGTGGCTGCACCTCACTGACGAGGCCCAGAGGAGGCCGACACTATCGTCTGAGGCTGTCATGTTCCTTGTTCAGAGCAGAATTGCCTGGTATTTCGGGGCTGGACTGACCTTACTTGGCGGGATCAGACTGATATACTTCAGGAAAGTTTTCTTCTGTGAAAAGCACACTGGTCTAAAAGAGGCTGCTTCCGGGTGGTAAATCGCCATAGAACAAGCCACTGAGCTGTTGTTCGTTCCTGGTAGAGCGCTTCTCTCTTTGTATGCATATTATTATGACCCTGGGGAAGTCTCTCTATGGGTGATGGGGGAAACCAGACGTGGACTCCTTGCTCAGTGTGCTTAGAGGAATGTGGCTGCACCTTCACTGACGAGGCCCATAGGAGGCCGAAACGATCGTCTGGGGTTGTCATGTTCCTTGTTCAGAGGAGAATTGCCTGGTATTTCGGGGCTGGACTGACTTTAATTGGCGGGATCAGACTGATATACTTCAGGAAAGTTTTCTTCTGTGAAAAGTACACTGGTCTAAAAGAGGCTGCTTCCGGGTGGTAAATCGCCATAGAACAAGCCACTGAGCTGTTGTTCGTTCCTTGTAGAGCGCTTCTCTCTTTGTATGCAAATTATTATGACCCTGGGGAAGTCTCCCTATGGGTGATGGGGGAAACCATATGTGGACTCCTTGCTCAGAGGAATGTGGCTGCACCTCACTGACGAGGCCCATAGGAGGCCGAAACAATCCTCTGGGGTTGTCATGTTCCTTGTTCAGATTAGAATTGCCTGGTATTTCGGGGCTGGACTGACCTTACTTGGCGGGATCAGACTGATATACTTCAGGAAAGTTTTCTTCTGTGAAAAGCACACTGGTCTAAAAGAGGCTGCTTCCGGGTGGTAAATCGCCATAGAACAAGCCACTGAGCTGTTGTTCGTTCCTGGTAGAGCACTTCTCTCTTTGTATGCAAATTATTATGACCCTGGGGAAGTCTCCCTATGGGTGATGGGGGAAACCAGACGTGGACTCCTTGATCAGTGTGCTTAGAAGAATGTGGTTGCACCTCACTGACGAGGCCCATAGGAGGCTGAAACAATCGTCTGGGGTTGTCATGTTCCTTGTTCAGAGGAGAATTGCCTGGTATTTCGGGGCTGGACTGACCTTACTTGGCGGGATCAGACTGATATACTTCAGGAAAGTTTTCATCTGTGAAAAGCACACTGGTCTAAAAGAGGCTGCTTCCGGGTGGTAAATCGCCATAGAACAAGCCACTGAGCTGTTGTTCGTTCCTGGTAGAGTGCTTCTCTCTTTGTATGCAAATTATTATGACCCTGGGGAAGTCTCCCTATGGGTGATGGGGGAAACCAGACGTGGACTCCTTGCTCAGTGTGCTTAGAGGAATGTGGCTGCACCTCACTAACGAGGCCCATAGGAGGCCGAAACGATCGTCTGGGGTTGTCATGTTCCTTGTTCAGAGGAGAATTGCCTGGTATTTCGGGGCTGGACTGACCTTACTTGGCGGGATCAGACTGATATACTTCAGGAAAGTTTTCTTCTGTGAAAAGCACACTGGTCTAAAAGAGGCTGCTTCCGGGTGGTAAATCGCCATAGAACAAGCCACTGAGCTGTTGTTCGTTCCTGGTAGAGCGCTTCTCTCTTTGTATGCAAATTATTATGACCCTGGGGAAGTCTCCCTATGGGTGATGGGGGAAACCAGACGTGGACTCCTTGCTCAGTGTGCTTAGAGGAATGTGGCTGCACCTTCACTGACGAGGCCCATAGGAGGCCGAAACGATCGTCTGGGGTTGTCATGTTCCTTGTTTAGAGGAGAATTGCCTGGTATTTCGGGGCTGGACTGACTTTAATTGGCGGGATCAGACTGATATACTTCAGGAAAGTTTTCTTCTGTGAAAAGTACACTGGTCTAAAAGAGGCTGCTTCCGGGTGGTAAATCGCCATAGAACAAGCCACTGAGCTGTTGTTCGTTCCTTGTAGAGCGCTTCTCTCTTTGTATGCAAATTATTATGACCCTGGGGAAGTCTCCCTATGGGTGATGGGGGAAACCATACGTGGACTCCTTGCTCAGAGGAATGTGGCTGCACCTCACTGACGAGGCCCATAGGAGGCCGAAACAATCATCTGGGGTTGTCATGTTCCTTGTTCAGATTAGAATTGCCTGGTATTTCGGGGCTGGACTGACCTTACTTGGCGGGATCAGACTGATATACTTCAGGAAAGTTTTCTTCTGTGAAAAGCACACTGGTCTAAAAGAGGCTGCTTCCGGGTGGTATATCGCCATAGAACAAGCCACTGAGCTGTTGTTCGTTCCTGGTAGAGCGCTTCTCTCTTTGTATGCAAATTATTATGACCCTGGGGAAGTCTCCCTATGGGTGATGGGGGAAACCAGACGTGGACTCCTTGCTCAGTGTGCTTAGAGCAATGTGGCTGCACCTCACTGACGAGGCCTATAGGAGGCCGAAACGATCATCTGGGGTTGTCATGTTCCTTGTTCAGAGGAGAATTGCCTGGTATTTCAGGGCTGGACTGACCTTACTTGGCGGGATCAGACTGATATACTTCAGGAAAGTTTTCTTCTGTGAAAAGCACACTGGTCTAAAAGAGGCTGCTTCCGGGTGGTAAATCGCCATAGAACAAGCCACTGAGCTGTTGTTCGTTCCTGGTAGAGCGCTTCTCTCTTTGTATGTAAGATATAATCTGGAATAGTTTTGGTTGGGGTGAATGACCTTTCTGCTCCCTCACTACAGGTAACAATATCTGTTGCCTAAGCTTTTGTCAAGGGACTAGGGCAGTTTTCTATGACTTGCAGATCTTACACCTTTTAAGAAATAATTTAGAGTGATTGAATGGGAACATATACCATAGATTTGCAGCATTCAGTTCTGGTTGTTTTGGAGTTTACTGGGCTTGCAATGTGGCTTTAAGGCCTAGTTAACTGTGACCCAATGTAAGGAGATAAGGTAACCTAAGGACTATTGCGGCCCCAGTTTTTATGTACTGCACCAGATTTTTATTTCAATAGTATGATTAGCAAATTCTATTATAGTTTTATAGATTTTAGCAAACGTCAAAATAAAAAGGTAATTACCCTCCCTGAGTCTACAAGGGTCAATACAGCCTTCCCATTTAGTAGAACATTACATAGAAACACTTGTTTTCACCTGTTCCCTTACTCATCAGACAAACTCACAAGTATATCAAGCAAAGCATATCCACATTCCATGTGCTCTTGCAACTGTGGACAGTGAGGTTCTTTGTGTCCTGGATACCTATACTCAAAAGAAGTAAAGGAAAAAGGGTCAATCCACAGTTCTATTTAAGGCTTAGTATCCTTGAAACCATTCTGGGCCCGACCTATTCCATTTTGTCATCTTCTGGAGCCTTCTAGAACACAATACCTTTGGGTTTTATGGTAATTTCTGCTTAGAGTTTTTGCAGGTGGAGAAAAAGATTTCAGTTTTCTCAGACATATTTGTCTCTACCACAAACACTATTTTGTCATAAGTAATGGCGTTACCATGCCCATCCCAGTAGCATAGTGCATGTGGCAAAGCTTCAAAAGCCTGTCCAAACAAAGGGTCTTAATTATCTGTGCAGATACTGAACTTACTGGGGTTGAACATTTCTTTCTCACATGTATTCGTTTAACCCCTTAGTGACCAGACCATTTTTCAATTTTCTTACAGTTAAAGGGACATGAAACCTACATTTTTTCTATCATGATTTAGAAAGAGCATACAATTATAAACAACTTTCTAATTTACTTCTATTATCTATTTTGTTTCATTCTCTTGATATTCTTTGCGGAAAGGCATATCTAGATATGCTTAGTTGCTGCTGTTTGGTAGCTGCACATAGATGCCTCCTGTGATTGGTTCACCGTGTTCATTGCTATTTCTTCATTAAAGTATATCTAAAGAATAAAGCAAATTAGGTAATAGAAGTAAATTGGAATGTTGTTTAAAAACATAATTTATGTAAGAACTTACCTGATAAATTCATTTCTTTCATATTAGCAAGAGTCCATGAGCTAGTGACGTATGGGATATACATTCCTACCAGGAGGGGCAAAGTTTCCCAAACCTCAAAATGCCTATAAATACACCCCTCACCACACCCACAATTCAGTTTAACGAATAGCCAAGAAGTGGGGTGATAAAAAAGTGCGAAAGCATATAAAATAAGGAATTGGAATAATTGTGCTTTATACAAAATCATAACCACCACAAAAAAAGGGCGGGCCTCATGGACTCTTGCTAATATGAAAGAAATGAATTTATCAGGTAAGTTCTTACATAAATTATGTTTTCTTTCATGTAATTAGCAAGAGTCCATGAGCTAGTGACGTATGGGATAATGATTACCCAAGATGTGGATCTTTCCACACAAGAGTCACTAGAGAGGGAGGGATAAAATAAAGACAGCCA
The DNA here is from genome assembly GCF_027579735.1 of Bombina bombina. Classification (NCBI taxonomy): domain Eukaryota; kingdom Metazoa; phylum Chordata; class Amphibia; order Anura; family Bombinatoridae; genus Bombina; species Bombina bombina. The sequence goes on along the minus strand of NC_069507.1, from coordinate 164,141,434 downwards.
ATTCCTGCTGAAAATAATCCACACCCAAAATAAAGTTTAACGAAAAACATAAGCAGAAGATTCAAACTGAAACCGCTGCCTGAAGTACTTTTCTACCAAAAACTGCTTCAGAAGAAGAAAATACATCAAAATGGTAGAATTTAGTAAAAGTATGCAAAGAGGACCAAGTTGCTGCTTTGCAAATCTGATCAACCGAAGCTTCATTCCTAAATGCCCAGGAAGTAGAAACTGACCTAGTAGAATGAGCTGTAATTCTCTGAGGCGGAGTTTTACCCGACTCAACATAGGCAAGATGAATTAAAGATTTCAACCAAGATGCCAAAGAAATGGCAGAAGCTTTCTGGCCTTTTCTAGAACCGGAAAAGATAACAAATAGACTAGAAGTCTTTCGGAAAGATTTAGTAGCTTCAACATAATATTTCAAAGCTCTAACAACATCCAAAGAATGCAACGATTTCTCCTTAGAATTTTTAGGATTAGGACATAATGAAGGAACCACAATTTCTCTACTAATGTTGTTGGAATTCACAACTTTAGGTAAAAATTCAAAAGAAGTTCGCAACACCGCCTTATCCTGATGAAAAATCAGAAAAGGAGACTCACAAGAAAGAGCAGATAATTCAGAAACTCTTCTGGCAGAAGAGATGGCCAAAAGGAACAAAACTTTCCGAGAAAGTAATTTAATGTCCAATGAATGCATAGGTTCAAACGGAGGAGCTTGAAGAGCCCCCAGAACCAAATTCAAACTCCAAGGAGGAGAAATTGACTTAATGACAGGTTTTATACGAACCAAGGCTTGTACAAAACAATGAATATCAGGAAGAATAGCAATCTTTCTGTGAAAAAGAACAGAAAGAGCAGAGATTTGTCCTTTCAAGGAACTTGCGGACAAACCTTTATCTAAACCATCCTGAAGAAACTGTAAAATTCTCGGTATTCTAAAAGAATGCCAAGAAAAATGATGAGAAATACACCAAGAAATATAAGTCTTCCAGACTCTATAATATATCTCTCTAGATACAGATTTACGAGCCTGTAACATAGTATTAATCACAGAGTCAGAGAAACCTCTTTGACGAAGAATCAAGCGTTCAATCTCCATACCTTTAAATTTAAGGATTTCAGATCCTGATGGAAAAAAGGACCTTGTGACAGAAGGTCTGGTCTTAACGGAAGAGTCCACGGTTGGCAAGAGGCCATCCGGACAAGATCCGCATACCAAAACCTGTGAGGCCATGCCGGAGCTACCAGCAGATCAAACGAGCATTCCTTCAGAATCTTGGAGATTACTCTTGGAAGAAGAACTAGAGGCGGAAAGATATAGGCAGGATGATACTTCCAAGGAAGTGATAATGCATCCACTGCTTCCGCCTGAGGATCCCGGGATCTGGACAGATACCTGGGAAGTTTCTTGTTTAGATGGGACGCCATCAAATCTATTTCTGGAAGTTCCCACATTTGAACAATCTGAAGAAATACCTCTGGGTGAAGAGACCATTCGCCCGGATGCAACGTTTGGCGACTGAGATAATCCGCTTCCCAATTGTCTACACCTGGGATATGAACCGCAGAGATTAGACAGGAGCTGGATTCCGCCCAAACCAAAATTCGAGATACTTCTTTCATAGCCAGAGGACTGTGAGTTCCTCCTTGATGATTGATGTATGCCACAGTTGTGACATTGTCTGTCTGAAAACAAATGAACGATTCTCTCTTCAGAAGAGGCCAAAACTGAAGAGCTCTGAAAATTGCACGGAGTTCCAAAATATTGATCGGTAATCTCACCTCCTGAGATTCCCAAACTCCTTGTGCCATCAGAGATCCCCACACAGCTCCCCAACCTGTGAGACTTGCATCTGTTGAAATTACAGTCCAGGTCGGAAGCACAAAAGAAGCCCCCTGAATTAAAGGATGGTGATCTGTCCACCACGTTAGAGAGTGTCGAACAATCGGTTTTAAAGATATTAATTGAGATATCTTTGTGTAATCCTTGCACCATTGATTCAGCATACAAAGCTGAAGAGGTCGCATGTGAAAACGAGCAAAGGGGATCGCGTCCGATGCAGCAGTCATAAGACCTAGAATTTCCATGCATAAGGCTACCGAAGGGAATGATTGTGACTGAAGGTTTCGACAAGCTGCAATCAGTTTTAGACGTCTCTTGTCTGTTAAAGACAGAGTCATGGACACTGAATCTATCTGGAAACCCAGAAAGGTTACCCTTGTCTGAGGAATCAATGAACTTTTTGGTAAATTGATCCTCCAACCATGATCTTGAAGAAACAACACAAGTCGATTCGTATGAAATTCTGCTAAATGTAAAGACTGAGCAAGTACCAAGATATCGTCCAAATAAGGAAATACCACAATACCCTGTTCTCTGATTACAGACAGAAGGGCACCGAGAACCTTTGTAAAAATTCTTGGAGCTGTAGCTAGGCCAAACGGCAGAGCCACAAACTGGTAATGCTTGTCCAGAAAAGAGAATCTCAGGAACTGATAATGATCTGGATGAATCGGAATATGCAGATATGCATCCTGTAAATCTATTGTGGACATATAATTCCCTTGCTGAACAAAAGGCAAGATAGTCCTTACAGTTACCATCTTGAACGTTGGTATCCTTACATAACGATTCAATATTTTTAGATCCAGAACTGGTCTGAAGGAATTCTCCTTCTTTGGTACAATGAAGAGATTTGAATAAAACCCCATCCCCTGTTCCTGAACTGGAACTGGCATAATTACTCCAGTCAACTCTAGATCTGAAACACAATTCAGAAATGCTTGAGCTTTTACTGGATTTACTGGGACACGGGAAAGAAAAAATCTCTTTGCAGGAGGTCTCATCTTGAAACCAATTCTGTACCCTTCTGAAACAATGTTCTGAATCCAAAGATTGTGAACAGAATTGATCCAAATTTCTTTGAAAAAACGTAACCTGCCCCCTACCAGCTGAGCTGGAATGAGGGCCGCACCTTCATGTGGACTTAGAAGCAGGCTTTGCCTTTCTGGCTGACTTGGATTTATTCCAAATTGGAGATGGTTTCCAAACAGAAACTGCTCCTGAGGATGAAGGATCAGACTTTTGTTCTTTGTTGAAACGAAAGGAACGAAAACGATTATTAGCCCTGTTTTTACCTTTAGATTTTTTATCCTGTGGTAAAAAAGTTCCTTTCCCACCAGTAACAGTTGAAATAATAGAATCCAACTGAGAACCAAATAATTTGTTACCCTGGAAAGAAATGGAAAGTAGAGTTGATTTAGAAGCCATATCAGCATTCCAAGTCTTAAGCCATAAAGCTCTTCTAGCTAAAATAGCTAGAGACATAAACCTGACATCAACTCTGATAATATCAAAGATGGCATCACAGATAAAATTATTAGCATGCTGAAGAAGAATAATAATATCATGAGAATCATGATGTGTTACTTGTTGCGCTAAAGTTTCCAACCTAAAAGTTGAAGCTGCAGCAACATCAGCCAAAGATATAGCAGGTCTAAGAAGATTACCTGAACACAGATAAGCTTTTCTTGGAAAGGATTCAATTTTCCTATCTAAAGGATCCTTAAACGAAGTACCATCTGACGTAGAAATAGTAGTACGTTTAGCAAGGGTAGAAATAGCCCCATCAACTTTAGGGATTTTGTCCCAAAATTCTAATCTGTCAGACGGCACAGGATATAATTGCTTAAAACGTTTAGAAGGAGTAAATGAATTACCCAATTTATCCCATTCTTTGGAAATTACTGCAGAAATAGCATTAGGAACAGGAAAAACTTCTGGAATAACCACAGGAGATTTAAATACCTTATCCAAACGTTTAGAATTAGTATCAAGAGGACCAGAATCCTCTATTTCTAAAGCAATTAGAACTTCTTTAAGTAAAGAACGAATAAATTCCATTTTAAATAAATATGAAGATTTATCAGCATCAACCTCTGAGACAGAATCCTCTGAACCAGAAGAGTCATCAGAATCAGAATGATGATGTTCATTTAAAAATTCATCTGTAGGGAGAGAAGTTTTAAAAGATTTTTTACGTTTACTAGAAGGAGAAATAACAGACATAGCCTTCTTTATGGATTCAGAAACAAAATCTCTTATGTTATCAGGAACATTCTGCACCTTAGATGTTGAAGGAACTGCAACAGGCAATGGTACTTTACTAAAGGAAATATTATCTGCATTAACAAGTTTGTCATGACAATCAATACAAACAACAGCTGGAGGAATAGCTACCAAAAGTTTACAGCAGATACACTTAGCTTTGGTAGATCCAGCACTAGACAGCGATTTTCCTGTAGTATCTTCTGACTCAGATGCAACGTGAGACATCTTGCAATATGTAAGAGAAAAAACAACATATAAAGCAAAATTGATCAAATTCCTTAAATGACAGTTTCAGGAATGGGAAAAAATGCCAAAGAACAAGCTTCTAGCAACCAGAAGCAATGAAAAATGAGACTTAAATAATGTGGAGACAAAAGCGACGCCCATATTTTTTAGCGCCAAATAAGATGCCCACATTATTTGGCGCCTAAATGCTTTTGGCGCCAAAAATGACGCCACATCCGGAACGCCGACATTTTTGGCGCAAAATAACGTCAAAAAATGACGCAACTTCCGGCGACACGTATGACGCCGGAAACGGAAAAGAATTTTTGCGCCAAAAAAGTCCGTGCCAAGAATGACGCAATAAAATGAAGCATTTTCAGCCCCCGCGAGCCTAACAGCCCACAGGGAAAAAGAGTCAAATTTTTGAAGGTAAGAAAAAAATGATTAAATCAAATGCATTATCCCAAATATGAAACTGACTGTCTGAAAAATAAGGAAAGTTGAACATTCTGAGTCAAGGAAAATAAATGTTTGAATACATATATTTAGAACTTTATAAACAAAGTGCCCAACCATAGCTTAGAGTGTCACAGAAAATAAGATTTACTTACCCCAGGACACTCATCTACATGTTTGTAGAAAGCCAAACCAGTACTGAAACGAGAATCAGCAGAGGTAATGGTATATATAAGAGTATATCGTCGATCTGATAAGGGAGGTAAGAGATGAATCTCTACGACCGATAACAGAGAACCTATGAAATAGACCCCGTAGAAGGAGATCACTGCATTTAAATAGGCAATACTCTCCTCACATCCCTCTGACATTCACTGCACGCTGAGAGGAAAACCGGGCTCCAACTTGCTGCGGAGCGCATATCAACGTAGAATCTAGCACAAACTTACTTCACCACCTCCATCGGAGGCAAAGTTTGTAAAACTGAATTGTGGGTGTGGTGAGGGGTGTATTTATAGGCATTTTGAGGTTTGGGAAACTTTGCCCCTCCTGGTAGGAATGTATATCCCATACGTCACTAGCTCATGGACTCTTGCTAATTACATGAAAGAAATTATATTCTCTACCTTAATCATAAAAGAAAATGTTTGGGTATAGTGTCCCTTTAAGGACGAGGGCTTTTTTTACATTTCTGCTGTGTTTGTGTTTAGCTGTAATTTTCCTCTTACTCATTTACTGTACCCACACATATTATATACAATTTTTCTCGCCATTAAATGGACTTTCTAAATATACCATTATTTTCATCATATCTTATAATTTACTATAAAAAAATTATAAAATATGATGAAAACATAAATGATGTTCATTACATCAGATGTATCACCAGTTAATATTGTAATGTTGTATAAATATCTTGTATATATTTTGACAAAACAATACTGATGTCATATTGTATTGTAATTTTGAAACTAATTAATAAAAACCGTTTAAAAAAACAAAACACACTTTTTCTAACTTTGACCCCCAAAATCTGTTACACATCTACAACCACCAAAAAACACCCATGCTAAATAGTTTCTAAATTTTTTCCTGAGTTTAGAAATACCCAATGTTTACATGTTCTTTGCTTTTTTTGCAAGTTATAGAGCAGTAAGTACAAGTAGCACTTTGCTATTTCCAAACCATTTGTTTTCAAAATTAGCAATAGTTAATCCCTGAATAACCCTTCACATGTATATTTTTTTTTAGTAGAAAACCCAAAGTATTGATCTAGGCCCATTTTGGTATATTTCATGCCACCATTTTACCGCCTAATGCAATCAAATTAAAAAATCATTAACTTTTTCACAAACTTTAGGTTCCTCACTGAAATTATTTACAAACAGCTTGTGCAATTATGGCACAAATAGTTGTAAATGCTTCTCTGGGATCCCCTTTGTTCAGATATAGCAGACATATATGGCTCTGGCATTGCTTTTTGGTAATTAAATACCGCTGCGCACCACACTTGTATTATGCCCAGCAGTGAAGGGGTTAATTAGGGAGCTTTTAGGGTTAATTTTAGCTTTCGTGTAGAGATCAGCCTCCCATCTGACACATCCCACCCCCTGATCCCTCCCTGACCCATCTCAGCTCTCTTCCCTCCCCCACCTCACAATTGTCTCTGCCATCTTAAGTACTGGCAGAAAGTCTGCCAGCACTAAAATAAAATGCTTTTTTTATATATATATATTTTTTTTAATTTTTATATATATTCTTCAGTGTAGTATCCTCCCTTATCCCCCAGCCTCCCTAATCCCCCCAAACAGCTCTCTAACCCTCCCCCTCTACCTATTTGTAGTATCCAGTTTGCAAAAAATTTGGCTTTTTTTATAAAACAAAAAAACATCATTGTTTCTGTAGTGTAGCTGCCCCCCCTCAATACCCTACCCCCCTCTCATATCCCTTTCCCAACACTTATCCCCCCCTCTCACTTAACATTTGTTGCAGTGTAGCGGTCCCACCCACTCCCGCACCCTCCCCCCACTCCCACCCCCTGACTTCCACTCCCGGACCTCTCATTAGCACTCACCAGACCTCCTTCAGCGATGGGGTGCCCACCCGCCTTCCTCCTATCTCTCCCACGCCACCAATGATCGGCATCATCACTGTCCGAGCAGAGAGGGGCAAAGAGTGGCCCTCTCTGCATTGGTTGCTTACCAGAGGGTATTGCCGGATTCCTCAATATCGAGGCATCGCTGCAATACCCTGAAAGTGGTTGGAAGCAATCTCGATTGCTTTCAGTGCTTGAAACCCCTGAGGACATGCCAGGCCAGTTTTTTTGTAGGATGTGCCTGGCACGTCCTCGATCATTAAGGGGTTAAACAAGCATGCCCTTGGGGTCTCCTTTTCATAATATGACCATATGATGTATATGTGGACATGTATTGAAGGAGTTATACCAGCCCTGACCAAGATCTATACTTTAAGACTATCAAAGTTAGCTGCAGAAAAATTGTCTGCCTTTTGGGCCTCTCCCAGTAGGAACAGTGCAAGGATTTCAGTCTACTTTGCACATTGTCACAGATTAATCATCCATGAAATCTTTTGCATATCAATACTTCCTGTGTACTACACAAAAGGGGGTAGGATGCTCCAGCTGAGAATATTACCAACGACGGTCTTCTGCGCTAGCTCACTAATGTGAGTATGGGAGGTATGTGCACTGAAAGAGACACCACTGTTCAGGCGTAATGCATCAAACATCGTACATAGGATCCCGGTACTCCGGATACATGGACTTGAATAGGCAACATGGGAAAAGCATAAAACTTTATTCCAAAAGTAGGTTAAGAACAACAAGGCACCATTGGATACCAGCAATAAAATTAAGGTACAAAGGTATTCCAAAACTCGCAGCGCACCCGTCCTTCCTGTATTCTGGACTGCCAGCTTGTGCAGGTATTCCCTGGACATTGCACCTCCATCACTGCCCCAAGTTGTGTGGCTAGAAATCTGTTTGGTGATTTGTTGAGCTTGTTGCTGCACAGCTATGGCCTTTACAATCTCCATGTCAGTAAACACTAGACATGTCCATGGGAGAAAAATTAATCTTGATTTTTTCTAGGAATTTGGTTTGTTCAAATTTCTCAGCCACTTCATTTGTCTCAGACAAACTCCTTAAAGGGATACTAAACCCACATTTATTTCTTAATTTTGCCACCAAAAAGCATGTGCTATCCAGGGTGCAGAACCAAAAATGGGCCGGCTCTAAGCTTTACATTCCTGCTTTTCAAATAAAGATAGCAATAGAATGAAGAAAAATTGCTAATAGGAGTAAATTAGAAAGTTGTTTAAAATTGCATGCTCTATCTGAATCATGAAAGTAAACAATTTGGGTTTAGTATCTGTCAGGGTGCCAGGAATCAGACTGAGACGAGAAGTGCAAAAATAATCACACCTTTATTAATAACAAAAATAATAAAAAGTCCACAAGTCAAATAACAAGCCAGGAGTCAAAACCAGAGCTGGTAGTCAGACGAACCGAATCAGAAGCCAAAGCGAGTAGTCAGACGAGCCAGAATCAGGAACAAGGAGAACAGCAAAGTCAGGAACAAGCCAGGGATCAGGAACCAGATGAGACGTCAGACTAGTCAGGTAATACACAGGAACTGGAACTCACAAACAGGTCTGAGACAACGCAAGGGCAAAGCATACTGAACAGAGGCCCTTTAAATAATAAGTGATGACATCACAATTCTGACACTGCAACCTGTCTCACACGGATGATGTACAACAGTCTGGCCATAAGAGGGAGTGAGGGAAATAAGCAGCATCACACACTCTGTACCAGATTCAGTAAGAAAGGTGAGTAAAATGGCTGCCAGCAGCACATGGCAAACAAAGCAGGAAAAAAAAACCCTGACAGTACCCTCCCATCAATGACCCCTCCCCCGCGGGAGAACAAAAGGCTTATTGGGGAAATGGCATAGAAGTCATGGAGGAGGGCGGGTGCATGAACATTAGAGGAGGGAACCCTTGAACGCTGCTGCGGACCGTAGCCCCTCCAGTGAACCAAATACTGTACGCGTCCCCTAGACATACGAGAGTTAATATTGCTGCTGACCTCATATTCTTCATGGTTTTCAACAGAGATAGGACAGGGATGATGCAACACAGTGGTAAACTGATTACAAACCAATGGTTTCAAGAAGGAGACATGAAAAACATTGGAAATGCGCATTGCAGGAGGAAGGTCAAGAGCGTAGACCACAGGATTGACCCATCAGAATATCCGAAAAGGACCAACGTAATGGTGACCCAGTTTATTGGAAGGCACATGAAGGTTCAAGTTGCGGGAGGACAGTCAAACCCTCTCACCAGCCTGGTAGGAAGGCGTGGGCAGACGCCTACGATCAGCCTGAAAATGTTGGCGCTGCATAGAACAATGAAGGCAATCCTGAATCTGCACCCACATGGAACGAAGTTGCTGGGAATGCTCCTCCAAAGCTGGAATACCCTGAGACATGAATGAATCGGGCAACAAGGATGGTTGAAACCCATAATTCGCCATGAACGGGGATAACTGGGAGGAAGCATTAATAACACTATTACGAGCGAACTCTACCCAAGGTAACAGTTCAGACCAATTATTGTGGTGATCTGAGACATAGCAATGGAGGAACTGTTCCAGAGCTTGATTAGACCGTTCCGCAACCCCATTGGATTGAGGGTGATATGTCGAGGAGAAGGAAAGCTGGATCCCCATTTGAGCACAAAAGTAGAGCCAAAATCTAGAGACAGACTGGCTACCCCGGTCCGAGACTATCTCCTTGGATAACCCATGTAAACGGAAGACCTCCAGGGCAAAAATTGAATCAAGTTCCTGAGCAGAAGGCAATTTCTTCAAGGGAATGCAATGTGGCATTTTAGAAAAACGGTCAACCACCATTAAGATAACAGTATTTCCATTGGAAACAGGGAGCTCGACAATGAAGTCCATGGAAAGATGTGTCCAAGGACACTCATCAGTAGAAATAGGTTGAAGAAGACCCACAGGTAGACGTCGAGGAGTCTTATTCTGTGCACAGACTGTGCAGGAGGCAACATACGCAGCAACATCAGAACAAATACCTGGCCACCAGAATTGTTGAGTGACAGACCAAATAATTTGGTTCTTGTCTGGGTGACCTGCGGCTTTAGGATAGTGGTAAGTGTGCAAAAGTTTAGTTAGAAGATTCTTAGGTACAAAGCACTTACCGCTAGGTTTCTCAGGAGGTGCATTGGTTTGTGCAGCCAGGATATCCCCCCCCCTAAGGGAGATGTGAAATTAGTACGTATGGTGGCCAAATTATGGTCAGGAGGTATAACTGGAATAGGTACAGACTCCTACTTATACAGAGGTGAAAATTGACAAGAGAGGGCATCAGCCCTAACATTCTTACTACCAGGCAGGTAGGAGACTACATAATTAAACCGAGACAAAAATAGCGCCCATCTGGCCTGTCGGGGCGACACATGTTTTGCTTGGGATAGATAAGTCAAATTCTTGTGGTCAGTAAGAATGAGCACTGGTACGCTAGTACCCTCGAGAAGGTGCCTCCATTCCTTGAGTGCCAAAATTATGGCCAGTAATTCCCTGTCGCCAATTTCATAATTGCACTCCGCTGAAGACAATTTCTTAGAGAAGAAACCGTATGGATGCAAGAAACCATCAGGCATAGGATGTTGAGACAAGAGGGCACCTACTCCAGTCTCAGACGCATCAACCTCAAGAATGAAAGGCAGGACAAGGTTAGGATGAGCAATAACTGGAGTGGCAACAAAGGCAGTCTTAAGACTCTCAAAAGCCTTATTGGCAGTAGGTGACCAATGGAGTGGATCATTCTCCTTACGGGTCATGTCAGTGATAGGTTTGACCAAGGAAGAAAAGTTATTAATAAACTTCCTATAGTAATTAGCAAAGCCCAAAAAACGTTGAATAGAGCGAAGACCAACTGGGGGAGGCCACTGCAGGATTGCAGACAACTTGTCAGGATCTATGGAGAACACTGCAACGGAGATTACATAACCTAGGAAGGTTACTTGAGTCTGATGGAACTCACATTTCTCGAGTTTAAAAAACAGGCCATTCTGACGTAGTCTCTAAAGTACCAGTGTAACATCAGAACAATGAGCCTCAAGAGTGGGTAAGTGTATGAGGATATCATCTAAGTACACCACAACACACTTTTGCAACATATCTCATAGAACATCATTAATAAATTCCTGGAAAACAGCTGGAGCATTACATAGGCCAAAGGGCATTACAAGATACTCATAATGCCCGCTCCTGGTGTTAAATGCTGTTTTCCATTCGTGGCCCTCCTTAATCCTAACGAGATTGTATGCTCCTCTCAAATCAAGTTTATAAAAGATAGTAGCTTCCTTGAGGCAGCCAAAGAGTTCCGTAATGAGCGGAATAGGGTAAGCATTCTTAATGGTAAGACGATTAAGACCCCTATAATCGATGCATGGTCTTAACTCGCCACACTTTTACTTTACGAAGAAGAAGCCAGCCCCTGCAGGAGAGCAGGATTTGCAGATGATCCCCTGTGACAGAGCATCGGCAACATACTCCTCCATAGCACAATTCTCAGCAACCAATAGAGGGTAAACCCAACCTGAGGAGGAATGGCTCCGGGTTGCAGGTCTATGGCACAATCATAAGACCTGTGAGGAGGCAACGTACCAGCATGCACCTTGTCAAACACGTCTTGGAACTCTTGGTACTCATCAGGCAATTGAGATACCGAAGAAGTGCAGAAGACTTTGTCTGGTTTCTGAAGACAAGTGGAAATACACTGCGGAGACCATGACAAAATTTCGGACCTACGCCAGTCGAGACTGGGATTGTGCTTTTAGAGCCAGGGATAACCCAGAACAACCCGGAAAATGTGGAGAGTTAATCACCTGGAACTGGAGGGTTTCAAAATGGAGAGCCCCAACAGCCATGGATAACAAAGTGGTTTCGTGAGTAACGAGTGCAGGCTGAAGAGGCCTGCCATCAATGGCCTCGATAGCAAGCATAACGGACTGAGGCAATACAGGAATGGAGTGCTGTGATAAAAAATCACTGTCTATGAAATAACCCGCAGCACTGGAGTCAACAAGAGCCTGGGTGACTATGGAGGAGTCCACCCAGGAAAGGACAACCGTGACCAAAGGTTTCTGCCCCCGACAGGACCCTAGGTGCAAGTGTTTAACTGGCCGTGTTGGACAAGACTTTAAAAGGTGGCCCTGTACCCCACAATAGAGGCAGAGCCCCTCCCTCCTCCTAAAGGCCCTCTCCACCATGGAGAGACGCATTAATCCCAAATGCATCGTAACAGCAGTACCTGGCGACTTTGGACCAGGAGACATGGGAGGAGAGGGAGGCATGGGTGGGAACGACAATGTAGGAGACAACATAACAGGAGGCTTCCGCAAGCGCTCCTTGAAAGAGGGCCTCTCTCTAAATCTGATGTCAATTAGGATTAAAAAAGACACCAAAGCCTCGAGAGCCTCTGGTAAATCTCTGGCAGCAACTTCATCTTTAATCGCATCAGAAAGCCCATATAAGAAGGCGGCAACAAGGGCTTCATTGTTCCAACCAACCTCTGCGGCAAGCGTACGGAACTCAATGGCATACTGAGCAACAGATCTCGTACCTTGCTGAATGGACATGAGTCGTTTGGCAGCAGAGGAGGAGCAAGCCAGAACATCAAATACCCTTCAAAAGGAGGCCACAAATTCAGGGTAATTAGAAATCACAGGTTTATTAGTCTCCCACAAGGGATAAGCCCAGGCAAGGGCCGTTTTAGAGAGTAAAGAGATGAGAAATCCCACCTTAGCTCTGTCTGAGGGAAACGCCTGAGGTAACATCTCAAAGTAAATGCCCACATGCTTCAAAAACCCTCTACACTGATTAGGATCGCATCCATAACGCTGAGGTAGAGGTGCAGAACTGGACATGCTCCTGGTAGGACTAGGTGCAGCAGCGGAAACAGGAGCAGCCATAACTTGTGGGACACTCTGGTCCAAATGTGCAGTGCAAGTCAGCAGGGTTTGCAGGGCTAGTGCAAATTGATCCAAGTGGTGATCCTGTTCATCTATCCTGGAAATGATGGTAGGAAATGTGGATTAATCGCACCATCAGGATTCATGGCCCTTGCGTAATGTCAGGGTGCCAGGAATCAGACTGAGACGAGAAGTGCAAAAATAATCACACCTTTATTAATAACAAAAATAATAAAAAGTCCACAAGTTAAATTACCAGCTCTGGTTTTGACTCCTGGCTTGTTGTCAGACGAGCCGAGTCAGGAGCCAAAGCAAGTAGTCAGACGAGCTGGTATCAGGAACAAGGAGAACAACAAAGTTAGGAACAAGCCAGGGATCAGGAACCAGAAGAGATGTCAGACTAGCCAGGTAATGCACAGGAACTGGAACTCACAAACAGGTCTGAGACAACGCAAGAGCAAAACATACTGAACATAGGCCCTTTAAATAATAAGGGATGACATCACAATTCTGAGACTGCAACCTGTTTCACACGGATGATGTACAACAGTCTGGCCATAAGAGGGCGTGCAGGAAATGAGCATCATCACACACTCTGCACCAGATTCAGTAAGAAAGGTGAGTAAAATAGCTGCCAGCAGCACATGGCAAACAAAGCAGGGGAAAAAAAACCTGACAGTATTCTTTTAAAAAACTTGTTTGAATGAAATTTGTAAAACAAATGAAGTACCCATGCTAACTGCCATCATGTCACCGCACTAAAAGTGATGGTAAACTCTTTCCCCTTAATGAAAATAGATACGGAATGATAGTGATATTTTAGATGGAGTTTAATTAATCAGTTTCAATATAGATATGAAATTTAAATAATCCGCTCTTCGGCTTCCCACTTCAAAAGTCATATTTTTTGTAAGCTAAAGGTTTGAACTGTTCTCCAATCAAGCAACGACAAAATTGCCTAATTTATTTTATCATTATTTTAGATGTAGTTCACTTCTTTGTTTGTCTACATTTGTTTGTTTTACATAAATAGCAAAAAAATCTAAGAAGGACAATATAGGTACATTAAATTGCATGGAGGGTAACATGATTAGCAGTGACAGGGAGAAGGCTGAGGTACTAAACCAATTCTTCAGTATATACAAGAGAGGAACCAATGGAGAATACTTTGGAACAAACTAGAACATGCCAGTGACTACCATTAACTGGGTTATGTGTAGTGGCAGGTATTGGTTCTCTTCTTGATCCTCTTTCCAAATGGGTTGATCATTTCTTACAACCCCTGGTCCAATTACTACCCAGTTACATAAAGGACACGACCTAGGCTCTACAATTAATGGAAAAAATCAGATGAAGAGAAGAATACAGCTGGTTAACAGTGGACATAGTTTCACTGTATTCCTCAATCCCTCATTCACAGGGTCTTGTAGCTATTAGGTATTTTTTGGATTTGTATACAGACTTGTCGGTTGATTTGAAAGAAACTATCTTCAGAGTCATTAAGTTCCTATTGGAACATAAAAAAAATTATGTTCCAGGGGTGTTACTACCTCCAGAGATGTGGGATGGCTATGGAAGTCAAATTTGCTTCCTCTATGGAGGTAGTGACACTCTGGCTTCCTATGTGATCAAGTATGTAAGATACATAGATGATATTCTTATTATTTGGTCCTCAGACCAAGCTAAGGCTGTCACGCCGCACTAGCCGTTGCTAGGGGTGCGGCGCCTGCTTCCCTGTTCGTTGTCAGGGGCTGTGTCGGCTCCTGTTGCCTGCAGTGCTGATGTCATCACCACACGCTCTGATGCCGGTTGGGATTTCCTGCGCCTATGTAAGTTGCCATTTAGCAATCTATCACTGCCCAAGTATAGGTGTTACTTTGTGTGTGTCTGGGTGTGATAGATTGTTGATTACTGGATCAATATACTGTTGCTGAAATCTGCTTGTATGACCTCTCTGCCTGTTAACCCCTAAATTGATGGATTGATATACTGCTGCTGAACTCTGCTTGTCTGACCACTCTGCTTGTTAACCCATAAATTGCTAGATTGATATACTGCTGCTGAACTCTGCTTGTCTGACCATGTTGCTTGATTAACCCCTATTGTTCTGGATTGCCTCTCTGTTGTCAAACCCTGCCTGTCTGAGCATTTTAGTGGTTTACCTTTGGACTGCTTTACCGTTGCCAAACCCTGCCTACCTGACCCTTCTTGTGGTTTACCCCTGAACTGCCTTTTTATGTTTCCCTGCCTGTTGCCGCTGAAGACCATCCTGCCTGGGGTGAGTGCTGCTTACCTCATCTTGCAAACTTTCTCTGCTCTGGGATATTCCCTATCATTCCGGCTCAACTCCGGGATAAGAAGACTACTGGTTCGGTCTGATAGTGGAATATCCCACGAGCATTACAAAGGCTAGAAATTTTGTTAACTGTCTAATTCAGAATGAGATAGGACTCAAATTTACGTTTGAATGGAAAGGGATATTAATTTTTTAGATGTTACCTTCAAAGGGATTGTGGCAAATGGAACCATTGTCTCTACTCTCTTCAGAAAACCAATCTCTGGTAACAGTTTATTACATGCCCGTAGCAACCATCCTAGGCACATTTTCAAGGGCATTGCTAAAGGTCAATTAATGCATGCAAAACGCAACTCTACCATGGAGAGATCTTTTTTGGATGAGAGTAGAGATTTGACTAACCGTTTAAGGAAAAGGGGGTACCCAAAAAAAATAATTGATAAAGCATTTTTGGAAGTATGTCACATGGACAGGCAGCAAATGCTGGCAGGAAAACAAAGTTATCCCATGAAGGAGATGTTCTCTGATCAGCAGATGCCAAAATTTGTTACAACTTACTCAAACCAGTATGAGCAAGTATGCGTTGTCATTAAAAATAACCTGCCCATACTGATGGGTGATAAAACGTTAAGGAAAGCAGTAGAAGGAGGATGTAAGTTTGTATCTAGAAGGAACATCACTTTAGGTAACATTCTGGCACCAAGCCTTTTGAAGAAGCAGAGATCAGGCAGTTCTTGGTTACACTTTAATTAAACCTTTAAGTGTGGTAGGAAGATCTGTAAATCGTATGATCATGTATATTTATCTGATGTCTTCAGCTCTAAGTCACCAGCTAAGGATTTTCCAATGAAAGGTTGTATCAACTGCAGGAGTACTTTTGTGATATATTTGATTGAGTGCACTTCTTGTTCAAAGCAGTATGTGGGTAGAACTACTAGGGATGTTGGTACACGTATATGGGAACATATTTCTTACATCTCAGGGGACAGGCCCTGTTCAGCCATTTAATTGAGATACACCACATGAATGTTAGCTCCTTCAGATGGCAATCCATAGAGTAGATCTGTAAGCCACCCAGAGTGTGTGGGGGGGGAGGGGGACGATGATAAATTCTTGACATTTTGTAGACAAGAGATACATTGGATTTTTAAGTTGAAAAGTTTAGTACCCATAGGTTTCAATACAGAATTTGACATTATCAATTCCTGGCAAAGATAATAGCTTTTTTATGTAATTTTTTATGCAACTTTCTGTTGATTATTGAGTAAATTGTTTAGTGTTAGCTCTGTGTTTGCTCTAACTTTGACCTGGGCACAAATTAGATCAGTATACATCTTCTACAATCTCTATTATCTATTATCTCCTAGTTACTAGATACATTTTTGTCCACCTTAGTATTACTAACAGCATAAATTCAGTGGCTTAGAACCATTATATCTATTTATATGGTAGTACTTACTAGAGGGGACACATTTTCTTTCTATTATATATGTATCTATGGTCACTTGGGGTCAATTGTATAACTTACGGAACAACCTTAATGGATTATTTTACTATTTAATGGTAACTATATATAGTCCTTATAATTTTGAGTGGATTATGTCCAAGATGCTGGCCCTGGTCCATTAATGCTATATGGTATGTTACCTACTCTATATATGGCAAACCTTAATATGGATATGATGTTTATCTAACAGATACATATACTGTTAGAGGGGCACTCTTTAATATGTAAGGTTTATATTTATTATCAATAGGGCTGGTTTAACTGAGCTAAGCTTACATATCCATCAAGCTGACTATAGGAGCACCATCTGATGCTATGTTTGTTAAATAATTTATCCATATATTGCCTTCCTTGGTTAAGTCCTCGTATATATTTATTCATGTATTTTAACCTATGTGTTATGTTTAATTGTTTTCATGTTAAAACATACATATTTGGTGGGTTTAAGCAGATTATGCACATGATTAATGCCTGTTCTGGAATCTTTCCCTGTGATTTGGATTACTAATTGTTAATTTATGGTCAATTTGTTTTTACCAAATGAACGTTTTTTAAAGTGTATAAGTTGCAAGCAGCACAAGTGCACCGAAACTGGTCAGATTGTTGTGGGCATGAATCTACATGTTTCCTCCCGTTTTTAACGTCTATGAAATAAAGCTATATTTTTATTTTTGATACTAGAGGCTTTGGGAACTTTCTTGCATGTCTAGAGGATTTAAAAACAAAAAAGTAAATTAAATGTATTAGTTATTCACCACAACATAACAGAGTTAAAGAAGTGGTCTATTGTTAATTGTGGATACAAGTATTCGTTCAGAGACTAGGGGTGCTTCCTTGATGTCTAGAGGATAACAGGAAAAAAATGGATAATATTAAGGTAAATAAAACTCCACGACCAGATGCAATACACCCAAGGATTTTACAGGAACTTAGCACTGTTATAGACAAACCTCTACTCTTAATTTTTCAAGACTCATAGTACCGAAACATTGTCGAAAAGCTGATGTGGTGCCACTCTTCAAAAAGGGAAGCACTGCTGATCCAGGTAACTATAGCAAAAAAAGAAAATATGTAATGCTCACTTCACAACATTCATTACCACAACGTTTATAGTGCAACCTATAAACAAATATTTGTACATACATGTAAGAAGAGAGCAGGGATAGGCAAGGTGTCCGTACACGGACACTGGTGTCCGTGACTGGCCCTTGCAGTGTCCGCCACCCATTTACTGTGGGGAGGGAGGAGTAGGACAGATGAATGCTGGTCCTGACTCCTCCTTGATGCTGGCAAAACCACATTTTGCAGGGTTGGGGCCGCACCCACGGGACACTGCTTAGTAGTCGGAAAGAGAGAGAAAGAAGAAGCAAGCTGTTTGCAGTGCAGCCTGTGTCAACCACCCGTGACCCGTCCCAATTCCCTGATCTGTGCGGCAGCGTGGTGCTGGTGTCTGTGTGTAGAAGACCGCCGCCTTCTCTGATAAACCTTACCTAACCAAGTAGGTAACCAACCATGATGATCATGTGATTAACATCAAGGTGGGTAAGTTAGGAGTTGCAGACTCTCAATACAACAACAACAACAACAAAAGAAAGATTAGAATGTTGAAAACATTTTATACTATTATACCACAAGTATTCTTTATATAAATGTTATTTTAAACTTGTTTGATTAGATGACTAATTTGTACTTGTGAAACTAGATGAGGGGCAACCAACAAGCAGCCCATTTGACAGCAAAGTGCCGCTCTCCTGACTTAAAGAAATTTAGAATGTGTTGGCAGATAGGAACCATTCGGCCCATCTAGTCTTCCCAATTTTCTAAATACTTTTATTATTTCCTGGCCTTATCTAATACCTAGCATAGCCTTATGCCTATCCCATGCATTTTATAACTCCTTCACTGTCTCTACCACTTCTGCTGGATGGCTATTCCACCATGCATCCACTACCCTATCGGTAAAGAGTGTTTTTTGATGTTTTTAATTTGAAATGTACCTTGGTGTCCTTCACTAAGGTCTGTACTTTGGAAAATGTCCACCACAGCCTTGGTCCATGCCTATCCCTGGAAGAGAGTAGATCTCACAAAATAAGTGCGGTCTAAAAGTCTAGGCAAACAGCACCTATAAATCTACATTTAAATCAGTAAAAAATCGGGTACAAACGATCTATGCAAAAACTATAATATATTTATTAGAAATACAATTATTAGAATATATAAACGTTTAAAATCATGCAAGTAAGTGGACCCCCATATTTAATGTTTCAGTACAAGGAAATGGCCAACTTAGATAGATAAAGTGGTGCACCACATGTGTTCACTATAGTAGTTGGACGAATTGGACGGATTGGTCCAAACAGAGATGGAGGTGGATGAAGGGTACCGGGCACTGCAGTGGTATGTGGCCCAGGTGTGTCCGGAGATGGAGACGGATGATGCTACAGAGGGCTATGACTATGGCGTTGGCGGCCCAGGATTGCTATTTGAAAGTCTCACACAGGACCCCAACTGTGGGAGTATGGCAGAGTGGCGTCAGGAGGACATACTGGAACACAGAGAGCTGAGGCTGAACCTTACAGAAGTATCCGGACTGAGAGACAATCTTTATTACCTAGCTGCCCATGAGTGGGAGCTAGAAAAGGCATATAAAGGCTGTTAGATCTCGTTCAGCAGCATGCCTCAGAGCCTGAAGAGGGCTATGGTGCAGCGATCAGGAATTTATTGGACTTTTCCTCAGAGGAGTGGCAACCGGTAATGAGCTACCATGAGCTTCTAGACCACGATCAGCAGCCTGGCCCTGAGCTTGCCACACCAGTAGAAGTGCTGGCAACAAGGCAGGGCACCAATGGCCTCTGTCCAGCACCTGTGATATCTCTGGAGTCCCAGGGAGAGGAGGTAGTCAATTTCTCTACACAGCCACAGGCTCCAGAGATTGATAATTTAATAGACTTTTCCTCTGAGAGGGACAGACCGGTGAGACTCCAGCAGAAGAGATGGCCACAGGGAAGAGCACCCCTGGCCTCTGCACAGCACCTGCAGCAGCTCCGGGAAGCCAGGGAGAGGAGGTAGCTGACCTCTCTTCACAGCAGCAGAGTCAGTTCCATGGAGAGGAGGTAGCTGACCTATCTCCCCAGCGGCAGAGCGTTTTCCAGGGAGAGGAGCTAGCTGAACTCTCTCCACAGTGGCAGAGTGGTTTTCATGGAAAGGAGGTAGCCAACCTCTCTCCCCAGCGGCAGAACAAGTTCCAGGGAGAGGAGATAGCAGACCTCTCTCCACAGCAGCAGAGCCAGTTCCAGGGAGAGGAGGTAGCTGACCTATCTCCCCAGTGGCAGAGTGGTTTCCAGGGAGAGGAGGTAGCCAACCTCTCTCCACAGTGGCAGAACCAGTTCCAGGGAGAGGAGGTAGCTGACCTCTCTCCCCAGCGGCAGAACCAGTTCCAGGGAGAGGAGGTAGCCGACCTCTCTCCACAGCAGCAGAGTCAGTTCCAGGGAGAGGAGGTAGCTGACCTATCTCCCCAGCGGCAGAGCGGTTTCCAGGGAGAGGAGGTAGCCGACCTCTCTACACAGTGGCAGAACAGTTTTCAGGGAGAGGATGTAGCCGACCTCTCTCCACAGCAGCAGAGCAGTTTTCAGGGAGAGGAGGTAGCCAACCTCTCTCCCCAGTGGCAGAACCAGTTCCAGGGAGAGGAGGTAGCCGACCTCTCTCCCCAGCGGCAGAGTGGTTTCCAGGGAGAGGAGGTACAAGACCTCTCTCCCCATCAGCAGAACCAGTTCCAGGGAGAGGAGGTAGCCGACCTCTCTCCCCAGAGGCAGAGCAGTTTCCAGGGAGAGGAGGTAGCCAGCCTCTCTACCCAGCAACAAAGCAGGTCCCATTGACAGGAGGTAGCCGACCTCTCTTGCCAGCAGCTTAGCATGTTCCAGGAAGAGGAGGTCAGCATTCTCACTCCCCAGTGGCAGTGGCCAAAAACTAAAATGGAAGAACGTTTTGGGTTGGGCCATCCGACTAACTCAGGTCCAAACCAGTGGGAGGTCTGGTACCTGGTTAGTCTACCCCAGGGGGGGAGAAATGTAACGGATGCTTCCGTTACTTTTGTACTTGGAGAGGACCACAGGCCAGCCTCCTCCCCACCGACTATGGACCCAGGAACTTGAGGGGATTCTATGATTTGGGAGGTGGGTGCCCAGGGTACATTTGGAGTACTTTTACCCTGGATTCAGGTTTACACAGTTTCCATGAATTCCCAGAGACTCTAAGAACTGAAGGGCCTTGAAGATTCCTGTGTTTTGTTGGAGTATAAGGTAACAGCCCAATCCAGCATTGTCTGCTACAACCCCCCCTAGATATACAGAGATATATGTAACAGCGCTTAGACTTAAAATACTTTTGCCTCTCTCTGTAACCCCCTTCACAACCCCCCCTAGACTCAGAGACTCAGTATGTTTGAGCTAATTGAAACCTCCTGCTCTAATGCTGGGACCCCCTGTTGTTATCTAGTCTAGGTGTAAAGTGTCTTTCTGTTATTGTGTGAGTCATCCATTGTCCTTTTGTAAGTCAGAATGTGATTAGAATCGTGTTTAACTAACCATTGTCTGATGTTTGTCTCATTGTATAATATTTGTTTCTATTGATTATGCAGTAACTACCCCCATTTGTTGGAAATGTATAAAAGCTGTGTTTTCTGTGCAATAAAGCAGTTCCAATTTTGACCCTCAAGCATTCAGTCTTGACTAATGTTCTTTGGGGTAGCTATAACAACTTGCAGCGGCTGTTATTCTAATAGCGGAAGGTATCCAGTGGAGGTTCATGGGTTGGCGTTTGGTGGGAAGAAGCTGACTTTAGCGGGTATACCCGACACCTGCTACAGTTTTTAATAGACTTTAGCTAGATATTCTTTATAGAAATAGTGATATAGCTGATGCTTAAAGGTACTTTATGTTTATAACCTAGTATTAAATAGATCAGGGTATTCTATATAAATAACATCATTTATGTAAGAACTTACCTGATAAATTCATTTCTTTCATATTGGCAAGAGTCCATGAGCTAGTGACGTATGGGATATACATTCCTACCAGGAGGGGCAAAGTTTCCCAAACCTCAAAATGCCTATAAATACACCCCCCACCACACCCACAATTCAGTTTAACGAATAGCCAAGAAGTGGGGTGATAAGAAAGGAGCGAAAACATCAACAAGGAATTGGAATAATTGTGCTTTATACAAAAAAATCATAACCACCACAAAAAGGGTGGGCCTCATGGACTCTTGCCAATATGAAAGAAATGAATTTATCAGGTAAGTTCTTACATAAATTATGTTTTCTTTCATGTAATTGGCAAGAGTCCATGAGCTAGTGACGTATGGGATAGCAAATACCCAAGATGTGGAACTCCACGCAAGAGTCACTAGAGAGGGAGGGATAAAAATAAAGACAGCCAATTCCGCTGAAAAAAGAATCCACAACCCAAATCAAAAAGTTTTAATCTTTATAATGAAAAAAACTGAAATTATAAGCAGAAGAATCAAACTGAAACAGCTGCCTGAAGAACTTTTCTACCAAAAACTGCTTTTGAGGAAGAGAAAACATCAAAATGGTAGAATTTAGTAAAAGTATGCAAAGAAGACCAAGTTGCTGCTTTGCAAATCTGATCAACAGAAGCTTCATTCTTAAAAGCCCAGGAAGTAGAAACTGACCTAGTAGAATGAGCCGTAATCCTCTGAGGCGGGGATTTACCTGATCCAAGTAACCATGATGAATCAAAAGCTTTAACCAAGAAGCCAAAGAAATGGCAGAAGCCTTCTGACCTTTCCTAGAACCAGAAAAGATAACAAATAGGCTAGAAGTCTTTCTGAAATCTTTAGTAGCTTCAACATAATATTTCAAAGTTCTTACCACGTCCAAAGAATGTAAAGATCTTTCCAAAGAATTCTTAGGATTAGGACACAACGAAGGGACAACAATTTCTCTACTAATGTTGTTGGAATTCACAACTTTAGGTAAAAAATTATAAGAAGTCCGCAAAACTGCCTTATCCTGATGAAAAATCAGAAAAGGAGATTCACAAGAAAGAGCAGATAACTCAGAAACTCTTCTAGCTGAAGAGATGGCCAAAAGAAACAATACTTTCCAAGAAAGTAATTAAATGTCCAGAGAATGCATAGGCTCAAACAGAGGAGCCTGTAAAGCTCTCAAAACCAAATTAAGATTCCAAGGAGGAGAAATTGACTTAATAACAGGCTTGATACGAACCAAAGCCTGTACAAAACAACGAATGTCAGGAAGATTAGCAATTTTTCTGTGAAACAGAACAGAAAGAGCAGAGAGTTGTCCTTTCAAGGAACTTGCAGACAAACCCTTATCTAAACCATCCTGAAGAAACTGTAAAATTCTAGGAATTCTAAAAGAATGCCAAGAGAATTTATGCGAAGAACACCATGAAATGTAAGTCTTCCAAACTCGGTAGTAAATCTTTCTAGACACAGATTTGCGAGCCTGCAACATAGTATTAATCACTGAGTCAGAGAAACCTCTATGACTAAGCACTAAGCGTTCAATCTCCATACCTTCAAATTTAATGATTTGAGATCCTGATGGAAAAATGAACCTTGAGATAGAAGGTCTAGCCTTAACGGAAGTGGCCAAGGTTGGCAACTGGACATCCAAAAAAGATCTGCATACCAAAACCTGTGTGGCCATGCTGGAGCCACCAGCAGTACAAATGAACGCTCCATTATGATTTTTGAAATCACTCTTGGAAGAAGAACTAGAGGCGGAAAGATATAAGCAGGTTGATAATTCCAAGGAAGTGACAATGCATCCACTGCTTCCGCCTGAGGATCCCTGGACTTGGACAGGTACCTGGGAAGTTTCCTGTTTAGATGAGAAGCCATCAGATCTATTTCTGGAAGCCCCCACATCTGAACAATCTGAAGAAACACATCTGGGTGAAGAGACCATTCTCCCGGATGTAAAGTCTGGCGACTGAGATAATCCGCTTCCCAATTGTCTATACCCGGGATATGGACCGCAGAGATTAGACAGGAGCTGGATTCCACCCATGCAAGTATCCAAGATACTTCTTTCATAGCTTGAGGACTGGAGTCCCACCTTGATGATTGATATACGCCACGGTTGTGACATTGTCTGTCTGAAAACAAATAAACGGTTCTCTCTTCAGAAGAGGCCAGAACTGAAGAGCTCTGAGAATCGCACGTTCCAAAATATTGATTGGTAATCTTGCCTCTTGAAATTTCCAAACCCCCTGCGCTGTCAGAGATCCCCAGACAGCTCCCCAACCTGAAAGACTCGCATCTGTTGAAATCACAGTCCAGGTTGGACGAAGAAAAGAAGCCCCCTGAATCAAACGGTGGTGATCTAACCACCAAGTCAGAGATAGTCGAGTATTGGGATTTAAGGATATTGTGATAGCTTTGTATAATCCCTGCACCATTGGTTCAGCATACAAATCTGAAGAGGTCTCATTTGAAAACGAGCAAAAGGTATCGCATCTGATGCTGCAGTCATGAGACCTAAAACCTCCATGCACATAGCTACTGAAGGGAATGACTGAGACTGAAGATTCCGACAAGCTGAAATCAATTTCAAACATCTTTTGTCTGTTAGAGACAAAGTCATGGATACTGAATCTATTTGGAATCCTAAAAAGGTTACCCTTGTCTGAGGAACCAAGGAACTCTTTGGTAAATTGATCCTCCAACCATTTTTTTGAAGAAACAACACTAGTTGATTCGTGTGAGATTCTGCACAATGTAAAGACTGAGCAAGTACCAAGATATCATCCAAATAAGGAAACACCGCAATACCCCGCTCTCTGATTACAGAGAGTAGGGCACCGAGATGCTTTGAAAAGATCCTTGGAGCTGTTGCTAGGCCAAAAGGAAGAGCAACAAATTGGTAATGCTTTTCTAGAAAAGAGAATCTCAGGAACTGATAGTGATCTGGATTACCTCTTACCACTGCTTGGAAATCACACACTCATACCCAGCCCTGGCATACTCCTCTGACACGGTACCTACGTAGATGTTCCCGTACTGCTGAACGGCATTGGAGAAAATCACGGAGTTCAGCTGATTTTCTTCATTACAAACTCATCTTGAACTCCTACTACTCTGCCCTTAATCTCCACAAGCAACACTACTTCTCTACTCTTATCTCTAATCTTTCTTCAAACCCAAAACGTCTGTTCTCCACTTTCAATACTCTCCTCCGCCCTCCCCCACTTCCTAATACAACTTCTCTGTCAGCTCAAGACTTTGCCTGTCACTTCATTAACAAAATTGACTCCATCAGACATGAAATCAGCTCTCAACATAATTCCATTCTCTCCCCCCCTCAAATGCTCTCATTCAACCACAACCCTCATAACCTGAAACTTAGTTCATTCTCCCCTGTTACTGAGGAAGAAGTTTCAGCACTTATACTGCGCTCTCACCTCACTACCCCTTGACCCTATCCCCTCACAGCTGCTCCCCTCTCTCTCTGCTACCCTTACCCCTATACTAACACACATTTTCAACCTCTCCCTCAGCACTGGTACATTTCCCTCATCGATGAAACATGCACTGGTCACACCTATCCTCAAAAAACCTTCCCTTGATCCTACCTCCCCATCCAACTACCGCCCTATTTCCCTCCTCCCTCTTGCTTCAAAGCTTCTCAAAAAACTAGTATATGCACACCTATCCCATTTTCTTACGTTAAACTCCCTTCTTGACCCGCTGCAATCTGGATTTCGTCCCTATCACTCCACAGAGATATCTATTGTTAAGGTCACCAACGACCTACTTACAGCTAAATCAAAAGGCCACTTCTCTCTGCTTATCCTCCTTGACCTGTCCGCAGCCTTTGACACTGTCGACCACCCTCTTTTACTCCAAACCCTCCAATCCTTCGGCATCTGTAACACAGCCCTTTCATGGCTCTCTTCCTACTTATCAAACCGTACCTTCAGTGTAGCCTTCTCTGGGGCCTCCTCTGCCCCGTCACCACTTTCTGTCAGAGTACTGCAAGGCTCTGTCCTCGGTCCCCTTCTCTTCTCAATCTATACATCATCACTAGGTTCCCTAATTAAGTCCCACGGTTTCCAATATCATTTGTATGCCGATGACACCCAAATCTACTTCTCTGCACCAGACCTATCTCCTTCCTTGCTAACCCGTGTCACTAACTGTCTTTCTCACATCTCCAACTGGATGTCCTCTCTCTCAAGCTAAATCTCTCCAAAACTGAGCTCCTCATTTTCCCCACTTCTTCCAAAATCTCCACCCCCAATATCTCTATAACTGTCGGCAACTCCATCATTACCCCTACCCCGCATGCCCGATGTCTCGGGGTCACATTTGACTCAGATCTTTCCTTCACTCCTCACATTCAGTCCTTGGCTACAGCCTGCAGCTTCCACCTTAAAAACATCTCTAAAATTAGACACTTCCTTACACAAGACACAACTAAGATTTTAATCCACTCTCTCATTCTTTCCCGCCTTGATTACTGCAACTCTGTCCTCTCTGGTCTCCCCACCTGCCGCCTAGCTCCTTTATAATCCATAATGAATGCCTCTGCCAGACTCTTCTTCCTTACACGTCGCTCTTCATCTGCTGTGCCTCTCTGCCAATCCCTTCACTGGCTTCCTCTTGCCTCTAGGATCAAACACAAAACTCTCACTCTTACATACAAAGCCCTCAACTGCACTGCTCACCCCTACATCTCAGACCTTGTCTCCAGATACTCTCCCTCCCGTCCCCTTCGCTCTGCTCATGACCTCCTATTCTCTTCCTCTCTTGTCACCTCATCACACTCCCGTTTACAGGACTTCTCCAGACTGGCTCCCATTTTGTGGAACTCTCTGCCTCGCTCCACAAGACTCTCTTCTAGTTTTAAAAGCTTCAAGCGCTCCCTAAAGACTCTACTGTTCAGGGATGCATACAACCTACGCTAACCTTTCCTAATACCAGTTTCTCTCCTCCACTGCAATCCCCTGCACCCCCTTAGCATGTAAGCCTAAAAGTCCAGCTGTTTGTAGATCACCTTCTTAAGAGCTGACTACAACAGTGCAACTCTTGGCAGGGCCCTCTACCCTATAATTGTTTTGTTGTACTCCCCCTTTGTTTACAGCGCTGCTGAATCTGTTGGCGCTCTATAAATAACCGATAATAATAAATAAATAAATAATAATCGGAATATGAAGATAAGCATCCTGTAAGTGTATTGTGGACATATAATGCCCTTGCTGAACAAAAGGCAGAATAGTCCTTATAGTCACCATTTTGAATGTTGATATTCATACATAACGATTCAAAATTTTTAGATCCAGAACTGGTCTGAAGGAATTCTCTTTCTTTGGAACAATGAACAGATTTGAATAAAACCCCAGACCCCGTTCCAGATATGGAACTGGCACAATTACCCCAGATGACTCCAGGTCTGAAACACACTTCAGGAAAGCCTGAGCCTTTACTGGGTTCACTGGAATGCGTGAGAGAAAGAATCTTCTCACAGGCGGTCTTACCTTGAAACCTATTCTGTACCCTTGAGAAACAATGTTCTGAATCCAATGATTTTGGATTGAATTGATCCAAATATCTTTGAAAAATCTTAGTCTGCCCCTACCAGCTGTGCTGGAATGAGGGCCGCACATTCATGCGGACTTGGGGGCTGGTTTTGATTTTCTAAAAGGCTTGGATTTATTCCAGACTGGAGAAGGCTTCCAATTGGAAACCGTTCCTTTAGGGGAAGGGTCAGGCTTCTGCTCCTTATTCTGACGAAAGGAACGAAAATGGTTAGCAGCCCTAAATTAACCTTAGATTTTTTTATCCTGAGGCAAAAAAGCTCCCTTCCACCCAGTGACAGTTGACATTATAGAATCCAACTGAGAACCAAACAATTTATTACCTTGGAAAGAAAGAGATAGCAAAGTTGACTTAGAAGTCATATCCAGATTCCAAGATTTAAGCCATAAAGCTCTTCTAGCTAAAATAGCTAAAGACATATACCTGACATCAATTCTAATGATATCAAAAATGGCATCACAAATGAAATTATTAGCATGTTCAATCAGCTTAACAATGCTATACACATTAGGATCTGGTACTTGTTGCGCTACAGCCTCCAACCAAAAGGTTGAAGCCGCAGCAACATTAGCCAAAGAAATAGCAGGCCTAAGAAGATGACCTGAACATAAATAAGTCTTCCTTAGATAAGATTCAAGCTTCCTATCTAAAGGGTCTTTAAAAGAAGTACTATCTGTCATAGGAATAGTAGTACGTTTAGCAAGAGTAGAGATAGCCTCAACTTTGGGGATTTTCTCCCAAAACTCCAATCTATCAGATGGCAACGGGTACAGTCTCTTAAACCTTGAAGAAGGAGTAAATGAAGTACCCAAACTATTCCATTCCCTAGAAATTACATCTGAAATAGCATCAGGAACTGGAAAAACCTCTGGAATAACTACATGAGGTTTAAAAACCAAATTTAAATGTTTACTGGTTTTAATATCAAGAGGACTAGACTCCTCCATATCTAATGCAATCAACACCTCTTTTAATAAAGAACGAATAAACTAAATTTTAAATAAATATGAAGATTTGTCAGTGTCAATATCTGAGGCAGAATCTTCTGAACCAGATAGATCCTCATCAGAGATAGATAAATCAGAATGCTGGCGGTCATTTAAAAATTCATTGAATTTATGAGAAGTTTTAAAAGACCTTTTACGTTTATTAGAAGGTGGTATAACAGACAGGGCCTTCTGAATAGAATTAGAAACAAATTCTCTCACATTAACAGGAATATCCTGAGCATTAGATGTTGAAGGAAGAACAACAGGTAATGGATTACTACTAATGGAAATATTGTCTGCTTTTGAAAGTTTATCATGACAACTAACACAAATACAGCCGGAGGAACAGTTACCACAAGTTTACAACAAATGCACTTAGCTTTGGTAGAACCGACATCAGGCAGCAGCATTCCAGAAGTAGATTCTGAGACAGGATCAGATTGAGACATCTTGCAATATGTAATAGAAAAAACAACATATAAAGCAAAATTATCAAATTCCTTATATGACAGTTTCAGGAATGGGAAAAAATGCAAAAAAGAATAAGCCTCTGGAAACCAGAAGCAAAAAGAAACAATGACTTAAATAATGTCAAAAAAACTGGCGCCAGTATGACGCCCACAATTGACAAAATATTTTTTTGCGCCAAAAACGTCTGCAACAAACACGAGCGTCATAGATGACGCAACTACGTGAAAACTCTCGACGCCAACTAAGACACCGGAAATGACGTCATAACGTCAACAAACGTAATTCTCGCGCCAAAAAAAAGTCTTGCGCCAAAAATTACGCAATAAATTATAGCATTTTGTGCTCCCGCGAGCCTAACAGCCCGCAATTTAGAAAGAAGAGTCAATTTGAAACATTTTCAGGTAAGAATTTTTTTTATTCATATGCATTTCCCAAAATGAAACAGACAGTCTGTAAGAAGGAAATATACTGATTAACCTGAATCATGGCAAATATAAGTATAAAACATATATTTAGAACTTTACATATAAAGTGCCAAACCATAGCTGAGAGTGTCATAAATAAAATAAAACATACTTACCAAAAGACACTCATCTACATAAAGTAGATAGCCAAACCAGTACTGAAACGAGAATCAGCAGAGGTAATGGTATATAAGAGTATATCGTCGATCTGAAAAGGGAAGTAGGAGATGAATCTCTAGACCGAAAACAGAGAACCTATGAAATAGATCCCCGTTAGGTTGACCATTGCATTCAATAGGTAATACTCCCTTCACATCCCTCTGTCATTCACTGCACTCTGAGAGGAAAACGGGCTTCAGCATGCTGCGAAGCGCATATCAACGTAGAAATCTAGCACAAACTTACTTCACCACTTCCATAGGAGGCAAAGTTTGTAAAACTGAATTGTGGGTGTGGTGGGGGGTGTATTTATAGGCATTTTGAGGTTTGGGAAACTTTGCCCCTCCTGGTAGGAATGTATATCCCATACGTCACTAGCTCATGGACTCTTGCCAATTACATGAAATAAAATTATACTAGCACTAGTAGTAAACATACTATTAAGAAAACATAATTTATGTAAGAACTTACCTGATAAATTAATTTCTTTCATATTGGCAAGAGTCCATGAGCTAGTGATGTATGGGATATACAATCCTACCAGGAGTGGCAAAGTTTCCCAAACCTCAAAATGCCTATAAATACACCCCTCACCACACCCAGAATTCAGTTTAACAAATAGCCAAAAAAACATAATGACCATAAAAGGGATGGGTCTCATGGACTCTTGCCAATATGAAAGAAATTAATTTATCAGGTAAGTTCTTACATAAATTATGTTTTCTTTCATGTAATTGGCAAGAGTCCATGAGCTAGTGATGTATTGGATAGTAATACCCAAGATGTGGAACTCCACAGATCACTAGAGATGGAGGGATAAAATAAAAACAGCCATTTTCCGCTGAAAAAATTAAATCCACTACCAAAAAAAATAAGTTTTTCTCATAATTGAAAAGAAAAAACATAAAACATAAGCAGAGGAATCAAACTTAAACAGCTGCCTGAAGAAGTTTTCTACCAAAAACTGCTTCCGAAGAGGCAAATACATCAAAACGGTAGAATTTAGTAAATGTATGCAAAGAAGACCAAGTCGCTGCTTTGCAAATCTGATCAACTGAAGCTTCATTCTTAAAAGCTCATGAAGTGGAGACTGATCTAGTAGAAAGAGCTGCGATTCTCTGAGGCGGGGCCTAACCTGAATCCAAATAAGCCTTATGAATCAAAAGCTTTAACCAAGATGCCAAGGAAATGGCAGAAGCTTTCTGACCTTTCCTAGAACCGGAAAAGACAACAAATAAAGACTAGAAGTCTTCCTGAAATCTTTAGTAGCTTCAACATAATATTTCAAAGCTCTTACAACAGAGAATGTAAGGATCTCTCCTAAGAATTCTTAGGATTAGGACACAAAGAGGGGACAACAATTTTCCTATTAATGTTGTTAGAATTCACAACTTTAGGTAAAAATTTAAATGAAGTCCGCAAAACTGCCTTATCTTGATGAAAAATCAGAAAAGGTGACTCACAAGAAAGAGCAGATAATTCAGAAACTCTTCTAGCAGAAGAGATAGCCAAAAGGAACAACACTTTCCAAGAAAGTAGTTTAATATCCAAAGAATGCATAGGCTCAAAAGGAAGAGCCTGTAAAGCTTTCAAAACCAAATTAAGACTCCAAGGAGGAGAGATTGATTTAATGACAGGCTTGATACAGACCAAAGCCTGAACAAAACAGTGAATATCAGGAAGCTTAGCAATCTTTCTGTGAAATAAAACAGAAAGAACAGAGATTTGTCCCTTCAAGGAACTTGCAGACAAACCTTTATCCAAACCATCCTGAAGAAACTGTAAAACTTTAGGAATTCTAAAAGAATGCCAGGAGAATTTATGAGAAGAACACCATGAAATATAAGTCTTCCAAACTCGATAATAAATCTTTCTAGAAACAGATTTATGAGCCTGTAACATAGTATCAATCACTGAGTCAGAGAAACCTCTATGACTAAGCACTAAGCGTTCAATTTCCGTACCTTCAAATTCAATTATTTGAGATCCTGATGGAAAAACGGTCCTTGAGACAGAAGGTCTGTTCTTAAAGGAAGTGACCAAGGTTGACAACTGGACATCCGGACAAGGTCCGCATACCAGAACCTGTGAGGCCATGCTGGTGCTACCAGAAACACAAACAAATGTTCCATGATGATCTTGGAGATCACTCCTGGAAGAAGAACTAGAGGCAGAAAGATATAAGCAGGTTGGTAAAACCAAGAATCTGCTAACACATCCACCAACTCCACCTGAGGATCCCTGGACGGGTACCTGGGAAGTTTCTTGTTTAGATGGTAAGCCATCAGATCTATTTCTGGAAGACCACATAGCTGAACAATCGGAAAAAGCACATCTGGATGGAGAGACCATTCCCCGGATGTAAAGTCTGACGGCTGAGATAATCCGCTTCCCAATTGTCTACACCTGGGATATGTACCGCAGAAATTAGACAAGAGCTGGATTCCACCCAAGAAAGTATCCAAGATACTTCTTTCATAGCTAAGGGACTGCGAGTCCCACCCTGATGATTGACATATGCCACAATTGTGATATTGTCTGTCTGAAAACAAATGAATGGTTCTCTCTTCAACAGAGGCCAAGCCTGAAGAGCCCTGAAAATAGCACAGAGTTCTAAAATATAGATTGGTAACCTCGCCTCTTGAGATTTCCAAACCCCTTGTGCTGTCAGAGAACCCCAGACAGCTCCCCAACCTGAAAGACTTGCATCTGTTGTGATTACAGTCCAGGTTGGATGAACAAAAGAGGCCCCTTGAATTATACGGTGGTGAATAAACCACCAAGTCAGAGAAAGTTGAACATTAGGATTTAAGGATATTAATTGTGATATCTTTGTATAATCCCTGCACCATTGATTCAGCATACAAAGCTGAAGAGGTCTCATATGAAAACAAGCAAAGGGGATAGCGTCCGATGCTGCAGTCATGAGACCTAAAACCTCCATGCACATAGCCACTGAAGGGAATGATTGAGACTGAAGGTTCTGACAGGCTGAAACCAATTTCAATAGTCTCTTTCCTGTTAGAGACAGAGTCATGGACACTGAATCTATCTGGAAACCTAAAAAGGTGACCCTTGTCTGAGGAATCAAGGAACTTTTTGGTAAATTGATCCTCCAACCATGTCTTTGAAGAAACAACACTAGTAGATAAGTGTGAGATTCAGCAAAATGTAAAGACTGAGCTAGTACCAAGATAGCTGGCTTTGGTTTCTTAAAAGGCTTGGATTTATTCCAACTTGAAGAGGGTTTTCAATTGGAACCAGATTCTTTGGGGGAAGGATTGGCTTTCTATTTCTTATTCTGTCGAAAAGAACGAAAACGATTAGAAGCTTTAGATTTACCCTTAGATCTTTTATCCTGAGGTAAAAAACTCCCTTCCCCCCAGTAACAGTTGAAATAATTGAATCCAACTGAGAACCAAATAAATTGTTACCTTGGAAAGAAAGAGATAGTAATCTAGACTTAGATACCATGTCAGCATTCCAAAATTTGAGCCACAAAGCTCTTCTAGCTAAAATAGCTAAAGACATAGATTTAACATTAATTCTGATTATATCAAAAATAGCATCACAGATAAAATGATTAGCATGTTGAAGCAAGCGAACAATGCTAGAAAAATCAGGATCTGTTTCCTGTTGTGCTAAACTTTCCAACCAAAAAGTTGATGCAGCTGCAACATCAGCCATAGAAATGGCAGGCCTGAGAAGATAGCCAGAATATAAATAAGCTTTCCTTAGATAAGATTCAAGTTTCTTATCTAAAGGGTCCTTAAAGGAAGTACTATCTTCCATAGGGATACTAGTACGTTTGGCAAGAGTAGAGATAGCCCCATCTAATTGCTGGCAAAGGATACAACTTTTTAAACCTAGCAGAAGGAATAAAATAAGTACCAGGCCTATTCCATTCCTTTGAAATCATATTAGAAATAGCATCAGGAACTGGAAAAACCTCTGGAGTAACCACAGGAGGTTTATAAACAGAATTTAAATGTTTACTAGTTTTAATATCAAGAGGACTAGATTCCTCAATATCCAAAGTAATCAACACCTCTTTTAGCAAGGACCAAATATACTCCATCTTAAAGAGATAAGTAGATTTGTCAGTGTCAATATCTGAGGTAGGATCTTCTGAACCAGATAGATCCTCATCAGAGGAAGATACATCAGTATGTTGTCGGTCATTTGAAATTTCATCAACTTTATGAGAAGTTTTAAAAGACCTTTTACGTTTATTAGAAGGTGGAATAGTAGACAAAGCCTTCTGAATCGCATCAGCAATAAAATCTTTTATATTCACAGGGATATCATGTACATTAGATGTTGAAGGAACAACAGGTATTGTACTAGTACTGATGGATACATTCTCTGCATGTAAAAGCTTATCATGCCAACTGTTACATACTACCGCTGGAGATATAATCTCCGCTAACTTACAACAGATACACTTATCTTTGGTAGAACTGTTATCAGGCAGCAGGAATCCAACTGTGGTTTCTGAGACAGGATCAGATTGAGAAATCTTGCAAATGTAAAAGAAAAAACAACATATAAAGCGAAATGATCAATTTTCTTATATGGCAGTTTCAGGAATGTGAACAAAATGCAAACAGCATAGCCCTCTGAACATAGAAAAAGGCAAGAGGCACATAGGAAGTGGGGTTTAAATAATACAATTATTTGGCGGCAAGTATGACTCACAATGCAAAATGAAATTTTTGGGCACTAATAACATCCGGAAATGACGCAACTCGCGTCATGGCAGACGCAACCTTGTGCAAGGAACCTGGCGTCAACTAAGACACCGGAAATGGCGAATTTGCGTCACTGAACATACCTTCACGCCAAAAAAGTTCTCGGCCAAGAATGACGCAATAAATATTAGCATTTTGCGGCCTCGCGAACCTAATTTTGCCGGCGAAAATGAATGAAAACAGTTAATTTTGAAGAAAAGACTATACCCCGGGTAAGAAAAAATAACTTCCTAAATATGTATTCCCCATTTTGAAACTGATAGTCTGCAAAAGGAAATATACATAAACCTGACTCATGGCAAATATAAGTGCAATACATATATTTAGAACTTTACATTATTATATAAAGTGCCAAACCATAGTTGAGAGAGTCTTAAGTAATGAAAACATACTTACCGAAAGACACCCATCCACATATAGCAGATAGCCAAACCAGTACTGAAACAGTTATCAGTAGAGGTAATGGAATATGAGAGTATATCTTCAATCTGAAAAGGGAGGTAGGAGATGAATCTCTATTACCGATAACAGAGAACCTATGAAAAGATTTTCCACGAGGAAAACCATAGAATTCAATAGGTGATACTCCCTTCACATCCCTCTGACATTCACTGTACTCTGAGAGGAATCGAGCTTCAAAATGCTGAGAAGCGCATATCACAGAAGAAAATCGAGCACAAACTTACTTCACCACCTCCATAGGGAGGAAAAGTTTGTAAAACTGAATTGTGGGTCTGGTGAGGGCTGTATTTATAGGCATTTTGAGGTTTGCCCCTCCTGGTAGGATTGTATATCCCATACGTCACTAGCTCATGGACTCTTGACAATTACATGAAAGAAAAGGGTTTTTATATTCCATACTTATGAATTACTTTTTAGTTACTGGTAATATATCTTCGAAATTGTATGTAAAGTTGGCTATATAATATTTATTATTGCTGTATTGGTTAATATATTAGCTTGTGAATATTTTTAAATCTCTATGGTTGATTAACGGAAGTTATAGAAGACTAATTTTGGATCAGATAGTTAAGTTACACTTCCTGGAAATTCTATTAGATTATTGGAGTTTAGTAAAGATTGGTTCTGTAATATTTGGCCCATACTTGCTAACCAAGTGTTGTTAAATTAGTAATCCATATTGTGAAATTTATTGATGCTACTGGTAAATTGTAAATTGTTCTAGTGAAATTCAAGGGTGATATTTTGAGTTTAGGTTAATTTATAAATAGTATTGTGTCCGTATCCAGGGTAACAGACGATTTCATTGAATATTAATTTTTCTAAAGATTTTTATAGCTTGTTAGGTTATTTTAATATTGTAATTACCAATTGTAATATATATCTGGTCATAAATGATATTCAGTTTACTGCATAAATATAATCACTGTGTTCATAAAAATTAACTGGTCAGAACGTAGAAAATATTTTAAATTGTGATTGAATATTAATAATGATAATTGACGATAATTTTATTGTTATTATTTTTAATTATTAATATTCATAATCAACACATACAACATGCTTGGAGGACACTCCTGAGATGTACTAATATCATTGGAATACATTGCTGAGATATTCTAATAGACAAAATATATAATAATACTGGAGGTTACTGCTGAGATCAATACAGATGGCCCTCGGTTTGCACCGGTTCAATTTGCGCAGTTTCAGAATAACGCTTTTTTTCATTCATGTGACTGCTATTGAAAAGCACTAAGAAGCAGAGTGCATTGATTAAAATAAGGACAAGACAGTAGGTGAAGCTGTCCGCTTGTGTTACAGCAAAGATATGCAAGCTTAACAGGTCTGAAATGAATCAGTGTACACAGACCTGAGCTGTGGATAATGGAGCAGCTTTCAAAGGAATAAGATCTAGCAGCCATGAGGGAAACTTTACATCTTCCTGCCCAGCTGCTTGAAGGTCAGGGTGCCTAAAAAATCAGTCCAGCCTGGAATGCATAGAATATATGCAGACCAGATATTAGCTAACAGTCAGCTAGATTACGAGTTTTGCGTTATGACTCAAAAAGCATAGTTATGGCCCATAACAATGCTTTTTCCCTACCTCTACTATTATAAGTCTTGTCAGAATAGCTGTACCGCATACTTTTTTGGCCGTCACGCAACGTCAGTACTGCACTTTAAGAAAAGTCCTTTTTCAATGGGACTCCCATAGCGCCAGTATTACGAGTTTTGCTGTGAAGCCAAAAAGTGAGCTGTACAGCCTAAAATGACAAGATCCGTACCGCCATCTAAAGTCAGTAGTTATGAGTTTTACGTTACAAATCTGTAGCATAAAACTCATAACTAAATAAAAAAGCCCCCCCCCAAAATAAAAAACCCTTGCCTACACTAAACTGCCAATGGCCCTTAAAAGGGCCTTTTGCAGGGCATTGCCGCAAAGAAATCAACTCTTTTACCTGTAAAAAAAAAAATACAAACACCCCCAACAGAAAAACCCACCACCCACACAACTAAACCCCCCAAATAAAAATCTAAATAAACCTAAACTTCCCATTGCCCTGATAAGGGCATTTGCATGGGCATTGCCCTTAAAAGGGCATTTAGCTCTTTTACTGCCCAAACCCTAATCTAAAAATAAAACCCACCCAATAAACCCTTAAAAAAACCTAACACTAGCCCTGATGAGTCCTCCTCAAAGCTGGAAGAAATCTTCATCCAAGCGGGCAGAAGTCTTCATCCAGACGGCATCTTCTATCTTCATCCATCTGGCATTTTCTATCTTCATCCATCCAACGCGGAGCCGTTCCATCTTCAAGACATCTGGCATGGAGCATCCTCTTCTTCCGATGGTCAACGAAGAATGAAGTTTCCCTTTAAGGTACATCAAGATGGCGTCCCTTACATTCCGATTGGCTAATAGAATTCTATCAGCTAATAGGAATTAAAGGGTAAAAAATCCTATTGGCTGTTGCAATAAGCCAATAGGATTGCGTTTTAATCCTATTGGCTGGTCCAATAAGCCAATAGGATTGAGCTTGCATTCTATTGGCTGATTGGAACAGCCAATAGAATGCAAGCTCAATCCTATTGGCTGATTGGATCAGCCAATAGATTTTTTACCCTTTAATTCCTATTGGCTGATAGAATTCTATCAGCCAATCGGAATGTAAGGGACACCAT
Source organism: Bombina bombina (assembly GCF_027579735.1). Classification (NCBI taxonomy): domain Eukaryota; kingdom Metazoa; phylum Chordata; class Amphibia; order Anura; family Bombinatoridae; genus Bombina; species Bombina bombina. The sequence goes on along the minus strand of NC_069507.1, from coordinate 164,104,246 downwards.
CTTGGATGACGTACCTTAAAGGGAACCTTTATTCTCCGTTGACCATCAGAAGAAGAGGATGCTACGCGCCGGATGTCTTGAAGATGGACCCACTCTGTGCTGGATGGATGAAGATAGAAGATACCGGATGGATGAAGATAGAAGATGCCGTCTGGATGAAGACTTCTGCCTGCTTGGATGAAGACTTCTTCCGGCTTTGAGGAGGACTTCTGCCCTCTTGGATGAGGATGGATGTCCGGTCTTTCGAAAACTGTAAGTGGATCGTCGGGGTTAGTGTTAGTTTTTTTTTAAGGGTTTATTGGGTGGGTTTTATTTTTAGATTAGGGTTTGGGCAGTAAAAGAGCTAAATGCCCTTTTAAGGGCAATGCCCAACCAAATGCCCTTTCCAGGGCAATGGGGAGCTTAGGTTTATTTAGATTAGATTTTTATTTGGAGGGTTTGGTTGTGTGGGTGGTGGGTTTTACTGTTGGGGGGGTGTTTGTATTTTTTTTTACAGGTAAAAGAGCTGATTTCTTTGGGGCAATGCCCGCAAAAGGCCCTTTTAAGGGCCATTGGCAGCTTAGTGCAGGCTAGGTTTTTTTTTATTTTGGGGGTCTTTTTATTTTGATAGGGCTATTAGATTAGGAGTAATTCGTTTTTATTTTTGATAATTTCTTTTTTTATTTTGTGTAATTTAGTGTTTATTTTTTTGTAATTTAGATAATTGTTTTTTATTAATTTAATTTATTTAATTTTATTGTAATGTTAGGTGTTAGTGTAACAGGTTAGGTTTTATTTTACAGGTACATTTGTATTTATTTTAAACAGGTAGTTAGTAAATAGTAAATAACTATTTACTAACTAGTCTACCTAGTTAAAATAAATACAAACTTACCTGTGAAATAAAAATAACACCTAAGCTAACTACAATGTAACTATTAGTTATATTGTAGCTAGCTTAGGGTTTATTTTACAGGTAAGTATTTATTTTTAAATAGGAATTATTTAGTTATTAATAGTAAGGTTTATTTAGAATTCTTTTAATTATGTTAAAGTTAGGGGGTGTTAGGGTTAGACTTAGGGTTACGTTAGGGGTTAATATATTTATTTAGTGTTAGTGATGTGGGAGGCCAGAGGTTTAGGGGTTAATAACTTTAGTATAGTGGCGACGGCAATATTGTGGGCGGCAGATTAGGGGTTGATAAGTGTAGGTAGGTGGCAGCGACATTAGGGGCGGCAGATTAAGGGTTAATAAATTTATGTAGGTGGCGGCGACATTGGGGGCAGCAGATTAGGGGTGTTTAGACTCGGGGTTTATGTCAGGGTGTTAGGTTTAAACATACATTTTTTTCCCCCATAGACATCAATGCGTTACAGAGCTTTTGTTTCCGCGATCGCAGGTGTTAGGCTTTTTTTTAGCCGGCTCTCCCTATTGATGTCTATGGGGAAATCGTGCACAAGCACGACAAAACAAAAACACTGCTTGTATTTGGGTGAAGCATGGAGCTCAACGCAATTATATCGCCCGCACAAGCCGTTTTTTAAAAAAAAACACTGTAATAGCAGCGCTATGAAAGGTGAGCAGTGAAAATAACATACAAGTAATTAGAGAGCCAGTCATAACACAAAACTTGTAATCTGGCTGAGTGTATGCTACTGTTTCAATGCAGAGACCTTACTGCTTTGTTTGCAGAAAAATGCAAGTAGAAACACGTTTTTGTTCATTAAACTGTTTATAATGTTGTTTAGCATTTATAGTCTTCATTTCAAAGCTTTAAAAATAATGTATTATAGGTTACTTAGGTTCCAGGCCCCTCTCAAAATTGACATAACTCCCTCAATTCCCATTGACTTACATTATAAACTGGGTTTCAATTTACAACGGTTTCGATTTTCAACCATTCCTTCTGGAACCTAACCCCGGCGTAAACTGAGGGCTACCTGTATAAATAATATTGTAACCTAAATATAAATATACTAATACATGGATGTGATTGCTTGTGTTAAATGGGTCACCTTTTAATGGGATTAATTTAAGCTCAACTGGAGCTTTTTTGTAAGTATATTAGATTTTTATAGGTTGAACTCGATGGACTTTAGTCTTTTTTCAACCTCATCTACTATGTTCCTAATTCTGTTACTTGCTGCCAGAGTACAATATCACTTTATTGCAACCCCTAAAAAGTAGGGATGGGCAAATGTTTCTAAAAATTCGAAATTTAAAACGAATTTTGATACATTCATTTGTTCGAATCGAATTTCGAATGTTTAAATAACATTCTAACATTCTATTTTCGAATTTTCGTTTTTGAATTTTTCAATAAAATTTCGAAAATATTCGTTCGAATAATAGAATGTTTAGCTATGTATTCATTCAATTTCGAAATTTAATATACGAATTTGAATGTGATTTTCAAATTCGAATGTGACATTCAAATTGGAAATAGTATTTCTAGTCTACAACTGTGTTTAATAAATGTAATATTCAAATTTGAATGCTACATTCGAATTTGAATGTCCCATTCAAATTCAAAATAGTATTTCTAGTCTAATACTGTATTTTAAATGTAATATTCAAATGTCACATTTGAATTTGAATACAAGAACACACACAAAGTGGCACATGGTATAAAGGCTTTACCCTTTATTAGAGCAACGTTTCGGGGCTCCTGCCCCTTTCTCAAGCCATTCGAATTCGAAATAGTATTTCTAGTCTAATACTGTGTTTTTTAAATGTGACATTCGAATTCAAAATGTTATTTTTAGTTTACAATTGTGTTTAATAAATGTAATATTCAAATTTGAATGCTACATTCAAATGTAACATTCAAATTTGAAATAGTATTTCAAGTCTAATACTGTGTTTTTTAAATGTGACATTCAAATTCGAAATGGTATTTTTAATTTACTACTGTGTTTAATAAATGTAATATTCAAATTTGAATGCTACATTCGAATTTGAATGTAACATGTGACATTCAAATTCAAAATAGTATTTCTAGTCTAAGGGGCCTATCTATCAAGCTCCGAATAGAGCTTGACGCCCCGTGTTTCTGGCGAGCCTTCAGACTCGCCAGAAACAGCACTTATGAAGCAGCGGTCTAAATACCGCTGCTCCATAACCCTGTCCGATCAGCGAGTATGCAGGGGGTGGCGTTGCACCAGCAGCTCACAAGAGCTGCTGGTGCAATGCTGAATACAGAGAGAGTATTGCTCTCCTCATTCAGCGATGTCTGTCGGACCTGATCCGCACTGTTGGATCAGGTCCGACAGACATTTCATAAACAGGCCTCTAATACTGTGTTTTATAAATGTAATATTCGAATTCGAATGTAACATTCGATTCGAATGTGACATTCAAATTCAAAATAGTATTTCTAGTCTACAATTGTGTTTTATAAATGTAACATTCGAATTCGAATGTGACATTCGAATGTCATTCGAATCTGAATGTCACATTCGAATTCGAATGTCACATTCGAAAAATGTAAATAACATTTGAAAATAGAATTTTTAAGAATATTCGTTCTTATCAACATTCTATCATGTAAATTGAATTTCTACAATAACATTCATTCTAACATTCGAATATAAAAACATTCGCCCATCCCTACTAAAAAGACATTTAAATCAAGATTAAATTAGAGCAAAAAAAAATCCAATTTACTTCTATTATCAAATGTGATTTGGTTTGAGAAAAACTAGGTAGACATGGTAGGAGCTCAGGAATGTGCAAATGCCTTTAGCCCTTTATGTTTGTTGACCCTTAGACGCTGTTAAGACGTTCCATGCCGTCCTAAAAGCACTGAACTAAAACAAAGACGGCATGGAATGTCCCAACTTTTTTGGCTTCCTGCACCCTCCAGTTTTGATGAAGCACAAAATCTGACTGTGGGATGTGCCTAGCATCGTAGGCAGTTCCCCAGGGTCTGATCCCAGTGTTAACTTTCTGTTTCCTGTTAATTGTTTATATCAGAACTTCGTACTGATCATTAACACTTGACACCATGCTGAAGGGGTTAAAAACATTGCTACCATATAGTGCTAAATATAAATGCACTCTCCTAGTAGCCTACTTAAGTTTTACTCTTCAACAAAGGATAGCAATAGAACAAAGCAAATTTATTTTTTTTAAAACACATGCTCTATTTAAGCCATAATATTTTAATCTTAACTTTACTGTTACTCGAAAAATAGGGACATGAAACCCAAATTTTTTCTTTCATAATTCAGATAGCGTGTAACCAACACCAATGACAAGAGGCATATATTTGCAGCCACCAATTAGCACCTTCTGAGCCTACCTAGGTATACTTTTTTCAACAAAGGATACAAAGATAACAAAACAAATTAGATAATAGAAATAAATTAAAGGTAGATTACAAGTTTTGCGTTACGGCTTATAACGCTGAAAAAATGGCAATTTCAGCGTAGTGGCAGTAACGCAGCTATTGCGAGTCGTGTCGGTATAGCTATACCGCAAGCATTTTAGTCTGTAACGCAACGTCCATTCCGCACTAAAAAAAATGACATTTTTGCATGGGATTTTCATAGCACCGGTATTACAGGTTGTACGGTGAAGCTAAAAACCTTGCATTACAGCCTATACCGACACAATCCATACCGCCATCTGAGAGCAGTAGTTATGAGTTTTGCGCCACAAAAATGTTTCACAAAACTCATAGCTAAAGTGTTACAAAGTACACTAACACCCATAAACTACCTATTAACCTCTAAACCGCCACCCTCCCGCATGGCAAACACTATTTAAAACGTATTAACCCCTAATCTGCTGCCCACCCACATCACGAATATTAAATCAATTTATTAACCCCTAATCTGCCGCTCCCGACATCACCTACACTAATAAAAATTATTACCCCCTATTCTAACACTCTCCGACATTGCTGCACTATAATAAAGTTATTAACCCCTATTCTGCTGCTCCCCAATATCACTGCCACTATAATAAAGGTATTAACCCCTAAACCTTTGGCCTCCCACATCTCCGCAACTAAATAAATATATTAAACCCTAAACCTCCGGCCTCCCACAACTCCTCCACTAAATAAACCTATTAACCCCTAAACCACCACCCCCAACATCGTAAAATACTAAATCAAACTATTAACCCCTAAACCTAACACCCCCTAACGTCAAATTAAACTTACAATATAACTATATTTAAATAAATAAAATTTTACCTGTGAAATAAAAATAAACCTAACATTAAACTATAAATTAACCTAACCTTCTAATAAAATAAAAAATACTACCAATTAAAATATCCAAATTACAAATTAATTAAATAAAATAACTAACACGACGAAAAAAATAAAAAAATCTAAAATTACAAAAAATAAACACTAAATTACGAAAAATAAAAAACACTAAGCTTACAAAAAAAATAAACGAAAATATCAAAAATAAAAACAATTACACCCAATCTAATAGCCCTATAAAAATAAAAGCCCCCCAAAATACCCCCCCCAGCCTACAATAAACTACCAACAGCCCTAAAAAAAGGGCCTTTAGTAGGGCATTAACCTAAGTTAAACAGCTCTTTTACCTGTAAAAAAAATACAAAGTCCCCCCAACACTAAAACCCACCATCCAAGCAACCCCCAAAAATAAAGAAACCCTAAAGCTACTCTACTCTAAAAAAATCTCTAAAAAAATAAGCTACCCATTGCCCCTTTTTTAATTGTCCTTAAAAGGGCATTTAGCTCTTTTTCAAAAGCCAAACCCTAATCTGAAAAAAAACACCCCCAAAAATAAAAAATACCTAACACTAACCCCAGAATATCTGCTCACGGTTCCTGAAGTCCGGACATCATCTCCATCCAGGCGGAGAGAAGTCTTCATCCATCGCAGGGGCATCTTCTATCTTCATCCCGGTGGTGCGGAGCGGCGAAGACATCCAGCGCAGAACATCCTCTTCATACGGTCCCCGCCGTACAATGAAGCTTCAATGCAAGGTAACCATTTCAAAATGGCGTACCTTGCATTCCTATTGGCTGATTTGATTCTTCAAATTTAAATCAGCCAATAGGATGAGAGCTTCTAAAATCCTATTGGCTGTTTAAAACAGCCAATAGGATGAGAGCTACTGAAATCCTATTGACTGTTTAAATCAGTCAATAGGATTTCAGTAGCTCTCATCCTATTGGCTGGTTTGAACAGCCAATAGGATTTTAGAAGCTCTCATCCTATTGGCTGATTTGAATTTGAAGAATAGGAATGCGGGGGGCGGAGCCGGCCGGCAACGGAGATGGCCGCCTGATCAGGGAGCTCTGCACAAACAATATTCAAGTTAACCCGATTTGCATTAAAAACCAAAAAGAAAAAATAACTACATAGAAGGGAGACACTGCAGAAGGGAATCCTGAGAACGCAGCAAGCAAACATCTGGGAAACTAAGCGATTTGTGCTGAGTGGAGCAGCTTCATCGGAGCTGAGCGCCACATACTGAGGCGCCATTTTGGATTACTAATACAGCCAGCAAGATAGCCCGTTGAATCTAAAGAAGACTTCTAAACCCTAAGCTTATGCTGTAATATACCCCTCGCTGAGTGCTGCAGCGCTTGCTACAATGAATGCACAAATAACCTTTGCTGCGGTAAGAGATCTGCTGGAGGCTCATGCACGGGGGCTATGTGAGAGACTAGACACTTTGCTATACACGATCCGATCGGCACATATCCGTGGCAATGAGTTTGAGGGGGACCATCAGAGAGTACAGATCTCACGGAACACTGAGGCATCCCCAGCCCTCCATGAGAACCCTTCTCTATTGCCACCATTGGTCACAAGCCCCAGGGCGGAGATTCCGTTGTGTGAGACATATTTGCCCTCGCCAACTGAGTATATATTTGCAACTGAGAATCACTGGGCAGATCCTATGAAGAGGCAAGCACCGCACTGTGACCTGATGCCAGCACACTCTCAGGAACCCATGTTACAGCAGTCTACCGCTCCATTACAGTGGGCTCATGTGAGTACGTGGCGGAGCTCAGCCCTGGGGTGGGGTACTGTGTACTTGTCTCGACAGGATTGGGAAGAAAGCTGGCGTACTCTGCTCATAAATCAAGCTGCAGAAGTGTGCTGTCACTCCTCTAGTGGCCCCCGGGCCGGCATTGGGTGAAAGAGGTGACCTATTCACAGTGACGGACCTGCATCAGCAGAAGGCCACATGGCTAAGGTAAATTGCAGGACCCTCAAGTGACTTTATTACGGATAGAACCGAGGAACCGGCATTCATGAAGACTAACGCCTAAAAATGTGGGGACTTGCACCTTCCTGCTGTGCTGCTGGGTGTTCATGGCTGCATTCCGCCATCTTGATAGGCTGTAAACCTCGTATGCAGACTGACCATTTCTCCTACTTCATGACGGCAATAATGCCTGAGAAATTCTTACTACTGCAGAGGTTACTAAGTACTCACAATACCACCTTGACTTTTAAATGTGCTACCACTTAAAGCCCAGCTTTTGGACTTACTGAATAATTTTATTTTAGCTGTAGCCGAAGAATCCACATTTATGAAGATCATTGTCTGAGACCATGTGGATTTCGGGACTAAACTTCCTTGATGTTTTTCCTATAAACAGTATAAATGAGAACTTGCCAATACTAATCCCTAAATTAAGTGTTTGGTTCATCAATCATATTCCAGGTTGTCTAACTTGGGAATTATATATTCAGAGCGGTTTAATGCTGTAAATTTCAGATATTTATTAATGTGCTATGCATTGCTGTGACTAATACTGTTCTGTTTTACATATTATTGCTGGTCTGTTTGCATGCCTATACCTTCACAGCTAGAACCTGCTGTTTTGCGATTATTGGCTGTGTTGGTAGATTGCTGTAATATAGCTGGTTCAGTACCAATCCTTAGTTTTAATATAATATTAACCCCTATACAACCAAGGGAATTCCCCCTGGGTCTATAATTATTGACCTCTGGTTAATAGGGTCTAGACCTGCACACTATAATGATGCTTCCTTTTTCTCTACATCAATTCCATTCCAGACTGAAAACACATAAGTTACCCTGCTGAATTCTTGTACTCCACATTGGGATATTTCTCATAATTGTATGCTAACACTCTTCACTGTTTATACACCTTGCTAGTGAGATTAACGACACCAGAGGTATATATTTGCATAGCATCCTAGTTAGCTGCATGCACTAAGCTTAGGCAGACAATATCACATATCTACTAAAGGGTGGATGAGGCATGTTAGATTGACTGTTGCACTACACCTTCAAAGTAGTTGCATGTAACCTTGCTTGGATCATTTGTGTGTCTCATCCTAGAAACTATTATACTTTTATCCCCCCACAACCCTCGCACAGCATATTTATTATTATGGGACGTGGCTGCATTATATGTCTAACCTATCTATCTTGTGTAAGAAAGTTTTACATTATCAGTGTACCAACTGAGTTGATGATTTGAGTAATATATGCGCTAAGTTTACTCCAGTATATATTACTTTGCAAGATGTTATTACCTAGTTATCTATCCTATCCAACAAAGTTAGAGTAACCTGTTGCTGGACTATCTCCCGCCCCCCCCCCCCCCACCATTTTTGTGCGGTAGGGATGAATACTTTCTCCCCCGCACTCTCTTTTGGTAGTGTGAAGTAGTCTCTACCCAGTCCGAAGACTTAAGCTTATGTTTTCCCCTGCATACATGTAAAAAGGATCTTCGGGCCCTAATATAAGAAATTCTTCTTTGTTTATTGTATGTTGGTTAATCAAAGAGTTTTGGAAATACAATTTTATCTCCGTTCAAGTTTCTAGTAATGCTCAGTAAGAGTGCCACTATATCCTTATTGTGACAACTGTGATCAGTTCTGGTACATCACTGATATCATTTAGCAGAGTAATTTAGATAACGTTGTTTTGTACCTTATTAGTATGTTTTTCTGTTTCACTTAAGTTTGCCTATAATCTATATGCAATAACAAGCTAACATATGACGAGGACTCTTTGAACTGCTATAGATGTCTTCAGATTGATCCTTGACGCCAGATCCCATGAGCGGATCTTTAATATATTGAAGACGCTAGAGTGTTTAAATATTGAGAATCTTTACCCCTGTAAGATCTGTCTTCAGACAAGTACTCATTTCCAGGTCCCATAAGTGGATCTATTTTTCTTTGTTGACACATGTTTGTCCTAATATTAAGTTATAAAATGAGGCTACATTAGGGTCAGTACCGTACTCCTACTATTGTCTACTGTATTTATGCTTGAATGATGGAACTGATGTCATGCAATTTTGTTTGAGATATTGCCCTATCTACTATGTTTGTACCTTGATGTATTTTTTTGCCTCAATAAAAACACTTTTCAAAAAAAAAAAAAAAAAGAATAGGAATGCAAGGTACGCCATTTTGAAATGGCTGCCTTGCATTGAAGATTCAGTGTACGGTGGGGACTGTATGAAGAGGACGCTCCATGCTGGATGTCTTTGCCGCACCGCCGGGATAAAGATAGAAGATGCCCCCACGATAGATGAAGATGTCACCGCCTGGATGTCCGGACTTCAGCAACCATTTCTGGGGTTAGTGTTAGTTTTTTTTTCAGATTAGGGTTTGGGAAATGCCCTTTTAAGGGCAATGAAAAAGAGCTAAATGCCCTTTTTAAGGGCAATGCCAATACAAATGTCCCTTTAGGGGCAATGGGTAGCTTAGTTTTTTTAGAGTTAGGTTTTTTATTTTGGGGGGTTGGTTGGGTGGTGGGTTTTACTGTTGGGGGGACTTTGTATTTTTTTACAGGTAAAAGAGCTTTTTAACTTAGGGCAATGCCCTACAAAAGGCCCTTTTAAGGGCTATTGGTAGTTTATTGTAGGCTAGGTGGTGTTTTTATTTTTATAGGACTATTAGATCGGGTGTAATTGTTTTAATTTTAGATTTTAAAAAAAAATATTTTTTGTAAACTTAGTGTTTTTTTATTTTTCGTAATTTAGTGTTATTATTTTTTGTAATTTTAGATTTTTTAATTTTTCTCGTAGTGTTAGGTTTTTTTAAATTTTAAATTTAGATTTTTTAATTGGTAGTTTTTTTATTTTATTAGAATAATTATGTTAGGTTAATCTATAGTTTAAACTTAGTTTTTTTTATTTCACAGGTAAGTTTTTATTTATTTAAATATAGTTATATTGCAATTTTAATTTAAAGTTAGGGGGGTGTTAGGTTTAGCGGTTAATAGTTTAATTTAGTGTTTTGCGTGGTGGGGGACCGGCAGTTTAGGGGTTAATAGGTTTATTTAGTTGCGGAGATGTGGGAAGCCAGAGGTTTAGGGGTTAATAGGTTTATTTAGTTGCAGAGATGTGGGAGGTTGGAGGTTTAGGGGTTAATTGCTTTATTATAGTGTCGGAGATGTTGGGGAGCGGCGGAATAGGGGTTAATAACTTTATTATAGTGGCGGTGATGTTGGGGAATGGCGTAATAGGGGTTAATAACTTTTATTAGTGTCTGCGATGTCGGGAGCGGCAGATTAGGGGTTAATAACTTTATGTCGGAGGCAGCAGATTAGGGGTGTTTAGACAAGGGGTTTATGTTAGGGTGCTAGGTTTAAACGTAACTTTTTTTTCCCCATAGACATCAATGGGGTTGCGTTATGGAGAATTTTCATTCCGAAATCGCAGGTGTTAGTTTTTTTCTAACACTCTCTCTCCTTTGATGTCTATGGGGGAACGTGTGCATGAGCACGTCAAAGCAGCCCTTGGATTTTGTTCAGTATTGAGCATAACGCCACCATATTGCACGCACGAGGAGGCTTTTCAGTAACTCGTAATGGCAGCACTATCGAGGGTGAAATAATGCAACTTTTTTGCTGTTAGTTTCGCACCCTGTTTAGGGCAATACTCGTAATCTAGGTGTTAGAAAGTTATTTAAAATTGCATGCCCTGGCTGAATCATGAAATAAATTATTTGGGTTTCATGTCCCTATAAGAACATGTTTAGTTAAAAAATGTAATTTTAAAATTAAAATAGATTACATTTAAAAATATTTTCTGATCAAACATTTGTATTTTTGTTTCTATACAGCCATTCAAATACTTTTCAGCTACTCAAAGCTTCAGGAAATTCTGATGGAGGAATACAAATTTATAGGATAGCACAAAATTGTTATAGCAATAAAAACAATGTTTCATAATAGCATTTCATGACTGGGGCTCTTTAGTACTGTGTATCTCTTCTGTGGTCCCAAAGGGCATGTAAATTCACCTTGCCAAGCAATGAGCCAGAGTGCTTATAGCATTCTTTCTATAGTAATTGTTGCTTTGAGAATTACCATTATTTATAGAGCTTCCCCAACAGCAGGACAAATTCACATGCATTTATAACAATTATCATAAAATGTTATGACTGTGTGGAGGGCACTTTAGAAAATTATTTGCATCCCTACACCTGCAAGTCTCTAAGTGCTAGGAGTATGAACAATTTGTTTATGAACCTTTTCAAATGATTTCTATATTTATGAATTCATGCATCATGCATAATAAAGCAGTTTAAGCAAACAGAATGTGAAACCATGATTAGGCTTCAGTTTAGGTTTTTATATACCACTATACCTGGATTTCATTTATATATCATGGGGTCGATCCGATAAAGATCGTCGCCCGCAAAAGTCGGTGGCGCCAATATTTGCGCGGGTTTGGTATCCTATATACGGCGTAACCTAGAAGTTACGCGCGTATATTTCTGCCGTCGCCTGTAGTTTTTTGGGCCATAGGCAGGTATACCAAACCCGCGCAGTTTGGTATCCAATATACAGCGTAAGGACTTACGTGGCGAAAATGGAGAAATCTTACTCCATTTTCACCTCGCCACAAAAAGCAGCCGTAAGAAACCTTACGCTGACTATTGGAGCCCCATAACTCCCTAAACTGGCTGCTAAAATAAACCTAACACCTAGCGCATGCGCAATGTCTATCTCCCTGTCAACCGCGATCCCCCGCCGCAATCCATAATAAAGTATTTAACCCCTAAACCGTCGCCATCTACATAAACTAACCCCCTACTGTGAGCCCCTAAAACCGCCACCATCTAACTGATCTATCCCCTAATGTGAACCCCTTACACCGCCGCCATCTATATTAAAATTATTAACCCCTAATTTAATCTACCTACCCCGCCACCAGCTATATTATCTATATTAACCCTAAGTATATTATAGTTAATATAGTTATTACATTATATATATTAACTATATTAACCCTAATTATATTAGGGTTAATATAGTTAATATAGTTACTATAGTATTTATATAAACTATATTAACTCTATCTAACCCTAACACCCCTAACTAAATTCTTATTAAATAAATCTAATTCATATTATAAACTAAAATATTCCTATTTAAATCTAAATACTTACCTATAAAATAAACCCTAAGATAGCTACAATATAATTAATAATTACATTATAGCTATGTTAGGGTTTATATTTATTTTACAGGTAAATTGTTAATTATTTTAACTAGGTATAATAGCTATTAAATAGTTATTAACTATTTAATAGCTACCTAGTTAAAATAATTACCCAATTACCTGTAAAATAAATCCTAACCTAAGTTACAAATACACCTACACTATCAATAAATTAACTAAACTACAAATATCTATCTAAAAATACAATTAAATAAACTAAACTAAATTACAAAAAAAACAAACACTAAATTACAAAAAATAAAAAAAAGATTACAAGATTTTTAAGCTAATTACACCTATTCTAAGCCCCCTAATAAAATAATAAAGCCCCCCAAAATAAAAAAATTCCCTACCCTATTCTAAATTAAAACAAGTTCAAAGCTCTTTTACCTTACCAGCCCTTAAAAGGGCCTTTTGTGGGGGCATGCCCCAAAGAAAACTGCTCTTTTGCCTGCAAAAAAACACACAATACCACCCCCCAACATTACAACCCACCACCCACATACCCCTAATCTAACCCAAACCCCCCTTAAATAAACCTAACACTACCCCCCTGAAGATCTCCCTACCTTGTATTCACCCAGCCGGGCCGAACCGATCCAGGCGATGTGTTCCAGCAAGCGGCAGTGAAGTCTTCATCCATCCGGGCGATGTCTTGAAGCAAGCGGCAGAGAGTCTTCTTCCATCGGCGACGTCTTCAAGCAAATCGGCATCTTCAATCTTCTTACTTCGCTCCTCCGCCGCAGAGCATCCTTCCGGCACGACGACTTCCCGACGAATGAGGTTCCTTTAAATGACGTCATCCAAGATGGCGTCTGCCGAATTCCGATTGGCTGATAGGATTCTATCAGCCAATCGGAATTAAGGTAGAAAAATCTGATTGGCTGATTGAATCAGCCAATCAGATTCAAGTTCAATCCGATTGGCTGAACCAATCAGCCAATTGGATTGAACTTGAATCTGATTGGCTGATTCAATCAGCCAATCAGATTTTTCTACCTTAATTCCGATTGGCTGATAGAATCCTATCAGCCAATCGGAATTCGGCAGACACCATCTTGGATGACGTCATTTAAAGGAACCTCATTTGTCGGGAAGTCGTCGTGCCGGAAGGATGCTCCGCGGCGGAGGAGCGAAGTAAGAAGATTGAAGATGCCGATTTGCTTGAAGATGTCGCTGATGGAAGAAGACTCTCTGCCGCTTGCTTCAAGACATCGCCCGGATGGATGAAGACTTCACTGCCGCTTGCTGGAACACATCGCCTGGATCGGTTCGGCCCGGCTGGGTGAATACAAGGTAGGGAGATCTTCAGGGGGGTAGTGTTAGGTTTATTTAAGGGGGGTTTGGGTTAGATTAGGGGTATGTGGGTGGTGGGTTGTAATGTTGGGGGGTGGTATTGTGTTTTTTTTTGCAGGCAAAAGAGCAGTTTTCTTTGGGGCATGCCCCCGCAAAAGGCCCTTTTAAGGGCTGGTAAGGTAAAAGAGCTTTGAACTTGTTTTAATTTAGAATAGGGTAGGGAATTTTTTTATTTTGGGGGGCTTTATTATTTTATTAGGGGGCTTAGAATAGGTGTAATTATCTTAAAAATCTTGTAATCTTTTTTTTATTTTTTGTAATTTAGTGTTTTTTTTTTTGTAATTTAGTTTAGTTTATTTAATTGTATTTTTAGATAGATATTTGTAGTTTAGTTAATTTATTGATAGTGTAGGTGTATTTGTAACTTAGGTTAGGATTTATTTTACAGGTAATTGGGTAATTATTTTAACTAGGTAGCTATTAAATAGTTAATAACTATTTAATAGCTATTATACCTAGTTAAAAAAATTAACAATTTACCTGTAAAATAAATATAAACCCTAACATAGCTATAATGTAATTATTAATTATATTGTAGCTATTTTAGGATTTAATTTATAGGTAAGTATTTAGATTTAAATAGGAATATTTTAGTTTATAAAATGAATTAGATTTATTTAATAAGAATTTAGTTAGGGGTGTTAGGGTTAGATAGAGTTAATATAGTTTATATAAATACTATAGTAACTATATTAACCCTAATATAATTAGGGTTAATATAGTTAATATATATAATATAATAACTATATTAACCCTAATATAATTAGGGTTAATATAGTTAATATAGCTGGCGGCGGTGTAGGGGGATTAGATTAGGGGTTAATACATTTATTATAGGTGGCCGCGGTGTAGGGGGATGTAGATTGTAGGCAAAAGAGCAGTTTACTTTGTGACAAAGCCCCGCCAAAAGCCCTTTTAAGGGCTGGCAAAAGAGCTGTTACTTTGGGGCATGCCCCGCAAAAAGCCCTTTTAAGGGCTGGCAAAAGAGCTGTTACTTTGGGGCAATGCCACGCAAAAAGCCCTTTTCAGGGCTATTTGTAGGGTTAGACTTAGGTTTAGTGGTAGGGATAGTTTAGTATTTTAGGGGTTGAATAATTTAATATAGATGGCGCGGGGTAGGGGGATTAGATTAGGGGTTAATAATTTTAAAATAGATAGCGGCGGGGTAGGGGCTCACTTTAGGGGGTAGGTAAGGTAGATGGCGGCGGTGTTAGGGGCTCACTTTAGGGGGTTATAGATTTAATATAGCTGGCGCAGGTTTAGGGGTTAATAACTTTATTAGGTAGCGGCGGTTAAGGGGTTAATACATATTTTATTGTTAGGCTAGTGAGGGGGGATAGCGGATAGAGGGTTAGACGTGTCGGGCTATGTTAGGGAGGCGTGTTAGACTTGTCGGGCTATGTTAGGGAGGCGTGTTAGACAGTGCAGGTGATTTAGACTTTAGTCAGGTTTTGTAGGCGCCGGCAGTTTCTAACGTGCCGCAAGTCACTGGCGACGCCAGAAATTTGTACTTACGCAGATTTCTGGACATCGCTGGTTTGTCAGACTTACGGCACGTTAGCATCTGACGGCGCCATATATGGGATAGCTCGAGTTGCGAGCTGAAACTGCGGGCGACGCGGGTTCCCTCGCTTGCGCCGCAAACTGCGATCTATATTGGATCGCGCCCCTTATATTTAACAGCAGCTTTCAAATGTTTTACCGAGCAATAGCTATATAGATTACATGTAAACCATTATGCTGATAATTATTGCTGAAGATTTGTTTCATAAGTATTGATTTCAATTAACTTTTATATTAGCAATATAAAAAGAAGTCTTTTGTAATTTTAGAAGTATAAGGATATAACTAATGTATTGAGCACATAAATATATTGTGATGGTTCTCCCTATTTCCTACATGGACATTATTAATATTATTATTATTATTATTATTATCGGTTATTTGTAGAATGCCAAAAGATTCCGCAGCAGTATAATGCGGAGTACAACAAAACAATTATAGGGATCAAATGGGTAGAGGGCCCTGCCAAGAGTTGCACTGTTGGAGTCAGCTCTTAAGAAGGTTATCTGCAAACAGCTGGACTCTTAGGCATACATGCTAAGGGGGTTCAGGGGATAGCAATGGAGGAGAGGAACTGGTATAAAGAAAGGTTAGCGTAGGTTGTATGCATCCCTGAACAGCAGAGTTTTTAGGGAGCGCTTGAAGCTTTCAAAACTAGGGGAGAGTCTTGTGGAGCGAGGCAGAGAGATCCACAAGATGAGAGCCAGTCTGGAGAAGTCCTGTAAACGGGTGTGTGATGAGGCGACAAGAGAGGAGGAGAGTAGGAGGTCATGAGCAGAGCAAAGGGGACAGGATGGAGAGTATCTGGAGTCAAGGTCTGAGATATAGGGGGGAGCAGTGCAGTTGAGGGCTTTGTATGTCAAAGTGAGAATTTTGTGTTTAATCCTGGAGGCAAGAGGAAGCCAGTGAAGGGATTGGCAGAGAGGTGCAGCAGATGAAGAGCGACATGTAAGGAAGATGAGCCTGGCAGAGGCATTTATTATGAATTGTAAAGGAGCTAGGTGACAGCTGGGGAGACTAGCGAGGACAGAGTTGCAGTAATCGAGGTGGGAAAGGATGAGAGAGAGTGGATTAAAATCTTAGTTGTGTCTTGTGTAAGGAAATGTCTAATTTTAGAGATGTTTTTAAGGTGGAAGCGGCAGGCTTTAGCTTAGGACTGAATGTGAGGAGTGAAAGAAAGATCTGAGTCAAATGTGACCCCAAGACATTGGGCATGTGGGGTAGGGGTAATGATGGAGTTATCGACAGTTATAGAGAGATTAGGGGTGGAGATTTTGGAAGAAGGGGGGAAATAAGGAGCTCAGTTTTGGAGAAATTTAGCTTCAAGTCATCCAGGAAGAGATGTGAGAAAGACAGTTAGTGACACGGGTTAGCAAGGAAGGAGATAGGTCTGGTGCAGAGAAGTAGATTTGGGTGTCGTTGGCATACAAATGATACTGGAAACCGTGTGACTTTATTAGGGAACCTAATGATGATGTGTAGATTGAGAAGAGTAAGGGACCGAGGACAAAGCCTTGCGGTACCCCGACAGAAAGTGGTGACGGGGCAGAGGAGGCCCCAGAGAAGGCTACACTAAAGATACGATTTGACAGGTAGGAGGAGAACCACGAGAGGGCTGTGTCACAGAAGCCGTAGGATTGGAGGGTTTGGAGCAAAAGAGGGTGGTCAACAGTATCAAAGGCTGTGGACAGATCAAGGAGGATAAGCAGAGAGACATGGCCTTTTGATTTTGCTGTAAGTAGGTCTTTGGCAACCTTAATGATTGTTGTCTCTGTGGAGTGATGGGGATGAAATCCAGATTGCAGTGGGTCAAGGAGGGAGTTTAATGTAAGGAAATAGGATAGGCATGCATATACTAGTTTTTCGAGAAGTTTTGAGGCAAGAGGGAGGAGGGAAATAGGGCGGTAGTTGTATGGGGAGGTTGGATCAAGGGAAGGTATTTTGAGGATAGGTGTGACCAGTGCATGTTTAAAGGAAAATATACCGGTGCTGAGGGAGAGGTTGAAAATGTGTGTGAGTATAGGGGTAAGGGTATAAGAGAGGGGGGGAGTAGCTGTGAGGGGATAGGGTCAAAGGGACAGGTACTGAGGTGAGAGTGCAGTTTAAGTGCCAAAACTTCTTCCTCAGTAACAGGGGAGAAAGAGCTAAGTTTATGGCTATGTGGGTTGTGGTTGGTTGCGAGCGTTTGGGGGTGAAAGAATGGAATTATGTTGAGAGCTGATTTCGTTTCTGATGGAGTCAATGTTGCTATTGAAGTGGCTGGCAAAGTCTTTAGCTGACAGAGAAGTTGTATTAGGAGGTGGGGGTGGACGGAGAAGAGTATTGAAAGTGGAGAACAGACGTTTTGGATTTGAAGAAAGATTAGAGATAAGAGTAGAGAAGTAATGTTGCTTATAGAGATTAAGGGCAGAATAGTAGGAGTTCAAGATGAATTTGTAATGAAGAAAATTAGCTGAACTCCGATATTTTCTCCAGTGCCGCTCAGCAGTACGGGAACATCTGCGTAGGTACCATGTCAGAGGAGTATGCCAGGGCTGAGGATGAGTGTGTGATTTCCAAGTTATGGTAAGAGGGGCCAGATTGTCAAGCACGGATGTAATGGTGGAATTATAGTGGCAGATAGATTGGTCAGGGCAGAAAAAGGAGGAGAAGGATGAGAGGAGAGGTTGAAGGGAATTAGGAAGCTGTTGCTGATCTAATGA
This sequence comes from Bombina bombina, assembly GCF_027579735.1. Classification (NCBI taxonomy): domain Eukaryota; kingdom Metazoa; phylum Chordata; class Amphibia; order Anura; family Bombinatoridae; genus Bombina; species Bombina bombina. Next base: position 164,086,197 of record NC_069507.1, on the reverse strand, counting down.
CATAATGCTTCTGTGAAGTTTGGTGTGAGGAGTAGGAGGAGGGAGAGTTGTAGGGAGGGATGATATGTTGCAAGTGAGGAGATGGTGGTCAGAAAGAGGAAAAGGGGAGTTTGTGAAGTTTGAGATAGTGCATCGATAGCTAAATATCAGGTCAAGGGAGTGATCGTCTTTGTGAGTGGGACATTGTGTAACACAGCACCATCTGTTGGTAGAAAATTCCTGGACATTGTATAACACAGCGCCATCTATTTGTTGAAAGTTCCTATACATTGTGTAACACAGTGCCATCTATTGGTAGAAAGCTCATCACCAAAATGTGTGCTATAGAAAAAGACTAAGTTGTATATATTTTGAATAGGGTGACAATGCAAATGGATGGCTGTAAGTTTTATTATTTATGCCCCCCATAATCCCCATTTTTGCTATAAGTTAAATGGTATGGTGAATCTAGTCCTGCATTAAATAAAACATTATTAATAGTTTCTTTTGGAACAGTTGGTCATGCCTGGTTCTTTTAGGGATCACAGATCCAGAGTCTTAGGACTTGCTTTCTGGATACAATTTTCCCTGTAGTTGAGTCCTGTTACAGTCTGTGGACCTGTAAGCAAATAGTTGTCCCAGTGAGCCACAAGTGTCTTTTTAAAGAATTTGCAGGTAAAGGAGTTATTAGTATGCCACACAGCCAGGTCAATCAAGGTGTGGATAATGGACCACCAGATCAAGACCCTGTTATGACCAGCCCAATCTCCAGAATTGAACCACACTGAAAACACTGGGAATGTGAACAAGAGAAAGATGGATAGTCATAAGCCATTAAACATACCGAGATGCATGAAAGCTGTGATTAAATAATCAGGCATATTCCACCAAATATTGATTTATAAACTCTTGCTAAGTTAAAACATTAGTATTGTGTTATTTAAAAATTAATATGGACTTGTTTTATTTGCATTATTCGAGGTTTGAAAACACTGCATCTTTTCAGTTATTAAACTCAAACATATACCCTTAAATAGTAAAACTAAAGAAGCTGATAATTTTGCAGTGGTCTCATATATACAACCCCAATTCCGAAAAAGTTGGGACAATATAAAACATGCAAAAAAAACATACAAAAAGAGTCATTTGAAAAATAAATTCACCCTGTAATATATTGAAAACACATTCGGCTAGATTTAGAGTTTTGTCGGTAACGACCCACGTAGCTAACCTAACACCTGCAAAAAAGCAGCGTTCAGCTCCTAACGCAGCCCCATTGTTTCCTATGGGGAAACAGTTTCTAAGTCTGCACCTAATACCCTAACATGTACCCCGAGTCTAAACACCCCTAACCTTACACTTATTAACCCCTAATCTGCCGCCCCCGCTATCGCTGACCCCTGCATATTATTATTAACCCCTAATCTGCCGCTCCGTACATCGCCGCCACCTACGTTATCCCTATGTACCCCTAATCTGCTGCCCCTAACACCGCCGACCCCTATATTATATTTATTAACCCCTATTCTGCCCCCTCAACGTCGCCGACACCTACCTACACTTATTAACCCCTAATCTGCCGACCGGACCTCGCCGCTACTATAATAAAGTTATTAACCCCTAATCCGCCTCACTCCCGCCTCAATAACCCTATAATAAATAGTATTAACCCCTAATCTGCCCTCCCTAACATCACCGACACCTAAATTCAAGTATTAACCTCTAATCTGCCGACCGGACCTCACCGCTACTCTAATAAATGTATTAACCCCTAAAGCTAAGTCTAACCCTAACCCTAACACCCCCCTAAATTAAATATAATTTTATTCTAACGAAATAAATTAACTCTTATTAAATAAATTATTCCTATTATTCCTATAAGTCTAACCCAATCAGATTCAAGTTCAATCTGATTGGCTGATCCAATCAGCCAATCAGATTAAGCTCGCATTCTATTGGCTGTTCCGATCAGCCAATAGAATGTGAGCTCAATCTGATTGGCTGATCAAATCAGCCAATCGGATTGAACTTGAATCTGATTGGCTGATTCCATCAGCCAATCAGAATTTTCCTACCTTAATTCCGATTGGCTGATAGAATCCTATCAGCCAATCGTAATTCGAGGGACGCCATCTTGGATGACGTCCCTTAAAGGAACCTTCATTCGTCGTCTAGTTGTCGGAAGAAGGGGATGGATCCGCGCCGGAGGTCTTCAAGATGGAGCCGCTCGTCATCGGATGGAAGAACATAGAAGATGCCGCTTGGAGGAAGATGTTTGCCGGTCCGGATCTCCTCTTCTGCCCGGATAGGATGAAGACTTCTGCCCGAAGATGGACTTCTTCAGCCGCCGCTTGGATCAAGACTTCAGCCGGAGGATGGATGTCTTCAGCCCCCCGCTTGGGCTTGGATCAAGACATCGGAGCCTGGACCGATCATTGATACCCGGTGTGGTGAAGACAAGGTAGGAAGATCTTCAGGGGCTTAGTGTTAGGTTTATTTAAGGGGGGTTTGGGTTAGATTAGGGGTATGTGGGTGGTGGGTTGTAATGTTGGGGGGGTATTGTATTTTTTTTTTCCAGGCAAAAGAGCTGAATTCTTTGGGGCATGCCCGCAAAAGGCCCTTTTAAGGGCTGGTAAGGTAAAAGAGCTTTTCTATTTTAATTTTAGAATAGGGTAGGGCATTTTTTTATTTTGGGGGGCTTTGTTATTTTATTAGGGGGCTTAGAGTAGGTGTAATTAGTTTAAAATTGTTGTAATATTTTTCTAATGTTTGTAAATATTTTTTTATTTTGTGTAACTTAGTTCTTTTTTATTTTTTGTACTTTAGTTAGTTTATTTAATTGTATTTATTTGTAGGTATTTGTATTTAATTTATTTATTGATAGTGTAGTGTTAGGTTTAATTGTAACTTATGTTAGGATTTATTTTACAGGTAATTTTGTAATTATTTTAACTAGGTAGCTATTAAATAGTTATTAACTATTTAATAGCTATTGTACCTGGTTAAAATAAATACAAAGTTGCCTGTAAAATAAATATAAATCCTAAAATAGCTACAATATAATTATAATTTATATTGTAGCTATATTAGGATTTATTTTACAGGTAAGTATTTAGCTTTAAATAGGAATAATTTATTTAATAAGAGTTAATTTATTTCGTTAGAATAAAATTATATTTAATTTAGGGGGTGTTAGGGTTAGGGTTAGACTTAGCTTTAGGGGTTAATAAATTTATTAGAGTAGCAGTGAGGTCCGGTCGGCAGATTAGGGGTTAATACTTGAAGTTAGGTGTCGGTGATGTTAGGGAGGGCAGATTAGGGGTTAATACTATTTATTATAGGGTTATTGAGGCGGGAGTGAGGCGGATTAGGGGTTAATACATTTATTAGAGTAGCGGTGAGGTCCGGTCGGCAAATTAGGGGTTAATAATTGTTGGTAGGTGGAGGCGACGTTGGGGGCGGCAGATTAGGGGTTAATAAATATAATATAGGGGTCGGCGGTGTTAGGGGCAGCAGATTAGGGGTACATAGGGATAATGTAGGTCGCGGAGGTGTGCGGTCGGCAGATTAGGGGTTAAAAAAATTTAATAGAGTGGCGGCGATGTGGGGGGCCTCGGTTTAGGGATACATAGGTAGTTTATGGGTGTTAGTGTACTTTAGAGCACAGTAGTTAAGAGCTTTATGAACCGGCGTTAGCCCAGAAAGCTCTTAACTCCTGGCTTTTTTCTGCGGCTTGAGTCTTGTTGTTAGATTTCTAACGCTCACTTCAGCCAAGACTCTAAATACCGGCGTTAGGAAGATCCCATTGAAAATATAGGATACGCAAATGGCATAGGGGGATCTGCGGTATGGAAAAGTCGCGGCTGCAAAGTGAGCGCTAGACCCTTTCCTGACTGACTCTAAATACCAGCGGGCGGTAAAAACCAGCGTTAGGAGCCCCTAACGCTGGTTTTGACGGCTAACGCCAAACTCTAAATCTAGGCGATTATTAACACATTATTTAATGTTTTACTTTGTGAATGTAATGTATTTTTGTATCCATTTAAAATATGAGGACTGCAACACATTCCAAAAAAGTTGACACAGGGGCAATTTAGGACTAATAGTCATGTGACAAGTTGAAATAAGAAGGTGATGTGAAACAGTAGAATAATCATAGTATATAAGGAGCCTCTAAAAAAGGCCTAATCCTTCAAGAGCAAGGATGGGTCAAGGCTTGCCAATCTCCCTACAGATGCGTCAACGAATAAACACACTTTGAGAACAGCATTCCCCAAAAACAAATCGGTAGGATTTAACTTTCTACAGTGCACAATATAATGAAAAGACTTAAGGTCAAATCTCAGTGTGTAAATGCCAAAAACCACTTATTAAAGTGCGTGATCGTCGATCCTTCAGACGTCACTGTTTTAAAAACCGTCATGAGTCTAAAATGGATATCTTGCCATGGGCTCGGGAATACTTTGGTAAACCTTTGTCGTTCAACACTATTCGCCGCTGCATCCACAGATGCAAGTTAAGGCTTTACTATGCAAAGCAGAAGCCATACGTCAACAATGTCCAAAAGTGCCACTGACTTCTCTGGGCTTGATCTCATCTGAGGTAGACAGTAGCATAGTGGAATTGTGTTTTGTGGTCTGACCAGACAACAATTCATATCGTTTTTGGGAAAAAAAGAGCTGTCGTATTCTCCAGGCCAAAGAGGAAAAGGACAATATAAGCTGTTAGCTTCTGGTCCAAAAGTCAGCATCTGTCATGGTATGGGGGGCTGTCAGTGCCCATGGCAAGGATAACTTGCACATCTGTGAGGGCACCATTAATGCAGAAAGATATCTATATAATTTGGTGCAACATATGCTGCCATCCAGACGTCATCATTTCCAGGGACGTCCCTGCATTTTCCAGCAGGACAATGCCAAACCACATTCTGCCCGGATTACAAGTGCATGGTTACGTAAGAAGAGAGTGCGGGTACTAGCATGGCCTGCCTGCTGTCCTAACCTGTCTCTGATTGAGAATGTGTGGCGCATTATGAAGTGCAAAATAAGGCAACAAAGGCCCTGTACAGTTGTGCAGCTGAAGACATTCATAATGGATGAATGGGGAAAATTATGCTTGCTAAACTTAACCAAATGTTGTCTTCAGTGCCCAAGCGCTTAATAAGTGTTATTAAAAGAAAAGGTGATGTTACACCATGGTAAACAGTCAACTGTCCCAACTTTTTTGGAGTGTGTTGCAGTCATAAGATTTGAAATGAGTATATATTTTCAAAAATACATTAAATTCACAAAGTAAAACATCAAATAATGTGTTTTCAATATAGTACAGGGTGAATTGAATTTTCGAATTACTCTTTTTGTTTGTTTTTTGTGATTTCCATACTGTCCCAACTTTTTGGGAATTAAGGTTGTATAGATTATATATATATATATAAAACACGGGTGGGGTCAGCACTCACAGGCTGGACCGGGTACACATCCTATGACCCTGCAACATGCACAGCCCTGGGTGCAAACCAGCACTCTCAGGAAGCTGCACTGTTCCCAGAGCCACAGGCAGTTAACCCCAGTCAGGCCTGGGTGCAAGGCCCAAACAGGGAAAATTACAAAAAATAATACATTAATATAAACAGACAGATAAAGTCCAGCACTCACTCACATGCTCTCAACTAAGATAAAAAGCAACAATGGAAGAGTTAGTTACCGCATCTGGCCAAATGGGAAAAGCCCAGGTACCTCGTCAAGGTCTCTTCCAAATAAACCTGGGTCTCTAAACAGCCACACACATCAAACAACTGTGAAAAAATGGAGGGTGCACAGGTTTATGTAATCTCCCCAAACATATACAAAACACGGGTGGGGTCAGCACTCTCAGACTGGACCGGGTACACATCCAATGACCCTGCAACATGCGCAGCCCTGGGTGCAAACCAGCACTCTCAGGAAGCTGCACTGTTCCCAGAGCCACAGGCAGTTAACCCCAGTCAGGCCTGGGTGCAAGGCCCAAACAGGGAAAATTACAAAAAATTATTCATTAATATAAACACACAGATAAAGTCCAGCACTCACTCACATGCTCTCAACTAAGATAAAAAGCAACAATGGAAGAGTTAGTTACCGCATCTGGCCAAATGGGAAAAGCCCAGGTACCTCGTCAAGGTCTATTCCAAATAAACCTGGGTCCCTAAACAGCCACACAATGCAGGCTCACAATCAAACAACTGTGAAAAAATGTAATTTTCCCTGTTTGGGCCTTGCACCCAGGCCTGACTGGGGTTAACTGCCTGTGGCTCTGGGAACAATGCAGCTTCCTGAGAGTGCTGGTTTGCACCCAGGGCTGTGCATGTTGCAGGGTCATAGGATGTGTACCTGGTCCAGCCTGAGAGTGCTGACCCCACCCGTGTTTTGTATATGTTTGGGGAGATTACATAAACCTGTGCACCCTCCATTTTTTCACAGTTGTTTGATTGTGAGCCTGCATTGTATGGCTGTTTAGGGACCCAGGTTTATTTGGAAGAGACCTTGACGAGGTACCTGGGCTTTTCCCATTTGGCCAGATGTGGTAACTAACTCTTCTATTGTTGCTTTTTATCTTAGTTGAGAGCATGTGAGTGAGTGCTGGACTTTATCTGTATACCAGCCACATTCCCATATTAGACCTTATATCATAGTCATAGCCTCTGCAACTCATAGGGGCCATTTCTAGATTTTTATTAAAAGTTCATGAGCCTGTCCTGAATAAATCATTGTTTTCTTACAGAGATGAGAGTTTAAAGGGACACTGAACCCAAAAAAAATTCTTTCATGATTCAGATAGAGCATGCACTTTTAAGCAACTTTCTATCAATTTTTCTTCGTTCTCTTGCTATCTTTATTTGAAAATAAGGCATCTAAGCTTTTTTTTGGTTCAGTACTCTGGACAGCACTTTTTTATTGGTGGATGAATTTATCCACCAATCAGCAAGGCCAACCCAGGTTGTTCACCAAAAATTGGCCTGCATCTAAACTTATTCTTGCATTTTAAATAAAGATACCAAGAGAATGAAGAAAATTTGATAATAGGAGTAAATTAGAAAGTTGTTTAAAATGTCATGCTCTATCTGAATCACAGAAGAAAAAAAAATTGGGTTCAGTGTCCCTTTAACTACCCTAAAAAATTAATTGGGCCAGTGAAACTAGAAATACAACTAAGGAGGATAGATTTTTTAAAACCTACTAGAAATAAATCTATACTGGATTTGGTGCCTTAAAATATTCCAGAAATAAATAAATAATATCAAACATAGAAGTGAAAGAAGATTTAGGTAACAGTGATCATCACATGGTCACGTTTGAAATAACTTTCCATAATCAGTCTTACAAGGGTTCATACAAACCTTTTAAAGCAAAATTCAATTATTTCAAAAATATTCTCAAATAAAAAGACAGAGGATAAATGGAGAACATTTAAAACTTTGTTGAATACATATTCATTTCAGCACATACCACATGGTTATAAAACAATATAAATAAGCCAATATGGCTTAATACAGATGAGTTAAGAGAATTTAGGGGAAAAGGTAGAACATTTAAATCATTCAAAGAAAATAGTATGTGCTGATCATTCCAAACGTATAAGGAATATAACAAAGCATGCAAAGAGTGATCAGATTAGACAAAATTGAAAATAAAAGAGTAATTGCAAAGGATTCTGAGACAAACCTAAAAAGGTTTTTTTAATTAAATAAATGGCAACAAAAAATGTATGAAGGAAAATATGGTTTACAGTAAAATGGATTAAGGGTAGCATGATTAACATTCACCAGGGGAAGGCTGAGGTGCTAAACCATTTATTTTCTTCAGTACATGCAAGATAGGAACCAATGTGAAAGACACTGAAACAAACTAGAACTTACAAGCCCATGCCAAAAATTGGGTTATCTATAGATGATATCAGGGAAATAACTGGATAATATCAAGGTAAATAAAACTCCAGGTCCAGATGGAATACACCCAAAGGTTCTAAGGGAACTTAGCACTGATATAGCCAAACCCCTACCCTTAATTTTTCAAGACTCGTTATCATTAGGCATGGTACCCGAGGACTGGCATAAAGCTGATGTTATGACACTTTTTAAAAAAGGGAAGCAGGGCTGATTCAGGAAGCTATAGACTAGTAAGCCTGACATCAGTATTGGAGAAGATACTGGAAAGGAATATAAGGGATTATATTTAAGATTATTTTCTGGAAAACAAGATTATGCTTTCAAATGAGCATAGTTTTATGAGTAATAGATCACGTCAAATTAATCTAATTAGATGTAAGTATTGGGTGGGAGCCGGATATATAAATGTATTAAATAGACAGATATGTGATATCTAGTAAAGCTAACGTGATTTGCAGGAAATACTTAAAGGGACAGTCAAGTCCAAAAAAACCTTTCATGATTAAGATAGAGTATGTCATTTTAAACAACTTTCCAATTTTCTGTTATCACCAATTTTGCTTTCTTCTCATCTTCTGTTGGTATTCTTGGTTGAAAGCTAAACCTAGGAGGATCATATGCTAATTTCTTAGACCTTGAAGGCCGCCTCTAAGCTGAATTCATTTAGAGGGCGTTAGTTCATATGTTTCATATAGGAAACATTGAGCTCTTGCACATGAATTTACAGAGAAGTGAGCACTGATTGGCTAAAATGCAAGTCTGTCAAAATAACTGAAATAAGGGGGCAGTCAGCAGAAGCTTAGATACAAGGTAATCACAGAAGTAAAAAGTACATTATTATAACTATGTTGGTTATGCAAAACTGGGGAATGGGTAATTAAGGGATTATCTATCTTTTAAAACAACAAAAATTCTGGTGTTGACTGTCCCTTTAAAAATAGAAATCACAACTGCAACATCAAGCAAAGTTGTTTAGCAATCACGCTTTTAATATCTTTGTTTTTTTTCACACTCTTATTTCTGGTATTGTAAAGGACATATTCTTGTCTTTAGGAATGTATTTCTCTCAGCAACTGTGCCGTCGTGATTGGTAATTAAGTATTTGCCATTCTGTCCTGTTTTTAAAAGTCACAACCTTCTAACAGTTATAGAAATGTGACAAAAAGAAACCCCTGTTCTGTAGAGTGACATTGAGGTTTGGAAACTGCTATCTGTAAAGTGGACTTTTAAAAATACTGTCTGCTTATGAGTTCTGCAACTTTTTACTATCTTTAACCCCTTAAAGGGACAGTCGAGTAAAAAAAACAAAAAAAAAAAAAAACTTTCATGATTTAGATAGGGCATGATATTTTAAACAACTTTCCAATTTACTTTTATCACCAATTTTGCTTTGTTCTCTTGGTATTCTTAGTTGAAAGCTAAACCTAGGATGTTCATATGCTAATTTCTTAGACCTTGAAGGCCGCCTCTAATCTGAAAGCATTTTGACAATTTTTCACCACTAGAGGGTGTTAGTTCATGTGTTTCATATAGATAACATTGAGCTCACGCATGTGAAGCTCCTAGGAGTGAGCACTGATTGGCTAAAATTCAAATCTTTCACAAGAAATGAAATAAGGGGGCAGTTTGAAGAGGCTTAGATACAAGGTAATTACAGAGGTAAAACGTGTATTATTATAACTGTATGGGTTATGCAAAACTGGGGAATGGGTAATAAAGAGATTATCTATCTCTTTAAAAAACAAAAATTCTGGTGTTGACTGTCCCTTTAAGGTCTTTCTATGGGCGGTGACGTTTTCAATATATTTTAGCAAGTCTTCAGGAGTGTGGGAGGGTCTATACTCAGACAATCCCTTAACAACCAGCAAAGTACAAGGCATGTTGCGGTCATTAAGAGGTTAAAACCTCATCACGTAGCGGTTTCACAATTTACAGTGTGAAAACTGCCAAAATGGAAAAAATGGTTTTCTTAATTATTTTTTTTAAAATAAAAAATACTTTATCAAAAAGCTCCAGTATACCCATTAATCCCTTTAACAAATTTTGTGGCAAATTGGAGATCAAACGTCATGGCAGTTAACAATCTTAGCTGTGTTTGACTCATAAAGATTGTAATTTGTTAACAAAAAAAAAATCTGTTCCCTTTTTATAAAGTGAAAAAAAAAGAGATTTTTCTTGTACCACTAACAAGATCTTTAGGAAACTTGACATAACAGAAATCATGACGGTAACATCTAGAAATGGTATTTAGCAATCTTGCTATTGTTTGTTTGCCGCTCTTACTTGCCCTAGAATTGTGTTTTTCATAATCCTGATTTTTCAACATCTCACGGATCATGTCACCATCTTCTTACTGTCAAAGAAATTTGGCAAAATCAAACTTCATTCTGTACTGTGGGGTTTGGAACTTTTGACTATATTTAATACCTTGTAAATTTGCAGTTTCTATTGAGATAATTTCCCGCCAATTTATTCTTGTAGAACATTATATCATGCACTGTTCTTTGTTGTTTTTAGATAAAAATCTCTCCAAATCTGAAACGTGTTTTCTCAATCAATAATTGAAAACAATTAAAAAAATACTTTTAAGATATTAAAGATAAAAAATATCATAATTGAGCAAACATTCATAGTATATCTATCATACTTATATACAAATGGTATTCCGAGGACTAGATTACAAGTGTAATGCAAAAATGTTATTCCTGTTGAGTGCTAACTATGCTCAAGTTAAATTAATAGCTCTCATATTCTTTTGCTCGAATTGCAAGTTGAAAGTAAAAAGTTAGCGTGCAAGCGAAAGGCTCAGGTGCCCATCTGGAGGTCAGATAGAGAGGTTGTGCTAACTCTCTTTCCCCATAGTAGGGTTGCTAACTCCCGGGATTGACCCTGACAGTTTGGGTTTTCATTTGTGTGCATGGGTTTGAAGCTAAGTCAGGCCCGGAAATACAAATGTCAAGGTTTGGTGAAAAACAGCCACAGCCAAAAAGGTGACGTGCATTTGCAACATACTGCACGTGCCTACAGTTATTTATCTCTTGCATGTGTCTTTGGGGCCTAGTTATCAAGCCGTCAACCTCAAATACGCTGGAATTCCGCAGCGTATTTGTGGCGAGGCTGATACGCCTTAGTTATCAAAGGCTCGAGACCGGCAAAAGTAGAATTTTGTGACGTAAGCATCGATCCGCCGGACTCCGTCCGACACAGATCGATTCTTACGTCACTCCAGATGTTCCGCACACAAGTGCGGCACATTCTCACTACTTTTGCTAGTTATCAAAAAACTAGCAGGTACGCTCGGCACTTTTACGGCCCAGCGTACCTGGTTTTCAATCCGCCACCCCTGGAGGCGGCGGATCCCATAGGAATCAATGGGAGTCTGACCATAGCGAAAGTACAAGTTCGCTGCTGACAGACATCCCATTGATTTCTATGGGAGCTGTCTACACCTAACACCCTAACATGTACCCCGAGTCTAAACACCGCTAATCTGACCCCCCCTACACCGCCGCAACTAAATAAAGTTATTACCCCCTAAACCGCCGCTCCCGGAGCCCACCGCAAGCTACTCTATACATATTACCCCCTAAACCGCCGCTCCCGGAGCCCACCGCAAGCTACTCTATACATATTAACCCCTAAACCGCCGCTCCCGGAGCCCACCGCAAGCTACTCTATACATATTAACCCCTAAACCGCCGCTCCCGGAGCCCACCGCAACTATAATAAATGTATTAACCCCTAAACCGCCGCTCCCTGAACCCGCCGCAACCTATATTAAATGTATTAACCCCTATCCTGCCCCCCCTACACCGTCGCCACCTATAATAAATTTATTAACCCCTAATCTGCCCCCCCTACACCGTCGCCACCTATAATAAATTTATTAACCCCTATCCTGCCCCCCACTACGCCGCCGCCACTGTAATAAAATTATTAACCCCTAAACCTAAGTCTAACCCTAACCCTAACGCCCCCCTAACTTAAATATTAATTAAATAAATCTAAATAAATTAACTCTTATTAACTAAATGAATCCTATTTAAAACGAAATACTTACCTTTAAAATAAACCCTAATATAGCTACAATATAAATAATAATTATATTCTAGCTATCTTAGGATTTATATTTATTTTACAGGTAACTTTCAATTTATTTTAACCATGTACAATAACTATTAAATAGTTATTAACTATTTAATAGCTTACCTAGCTAAAATAAAGAGAAATGTACCTGTGAAATAAATCCTAACCTAAGTTACAATTACACCTAACACTACACTATACTTTAATAAATTATTCCTATTTAAAAATAAATACTTACCTGTAAAATAAACCCTAAGATAGCTACAATATAATTAATAATTATATTATAGCTATCTTAGGATTTATATTTATTTTACAGGTAACTTTGTATTTATTTTAGCTAGTTAGAATAGTTATTAAATAGTTATTAACTATTTAATAACTACCTAGCTAAAAGAAATACAAAATTACCTGTAAAATAAATCCTAACCTAAGTTACAATTAAACCTAATACTACACTATCATTAAATTAACTAAATAAACTACCTACAAATAACTACAATTAAATACAATTACATAAACTAACTAAAGTACAAAAAATAAAAAAAGCTAAGTTACAAAAAATAAAAAAATAAGTTACAAACATGTTAAAAATATTACAACAATTTTAAGCTACTTACACCTAATCTAAGCCCCCTAATAAAATAACAAACCCCCCCAAAATAAAAAAAATCCCTACCCTATTCTAAATTAAATAAATTTCAAAGCTCTTTTACCTTACCAGCCCTTAAAAGGGCCATTTGTGGGGGCATGCCCCAAAAAGTTCAGCTCTTTTGCCTGTAAAAGAAAAATACAACCCCCCCAACATTAAAACCCACCACCCACATACCCCTAATCTAACCCAAACCCCCCTTACAAAAACCTAACACTAATCCCCTGAAGATCATCCTACCTTGAGTCGTCTTCACTCAGCCGAGCCACCGATGGAACTGAAGAGGACATCCGGAGCGGAAGAAGTTAATCCTCCAAGCGGCGCTGAAGAAATCTTCCATCCGATGAAGTCATCATCCAGGCGGCGCTGAAGAAGTCTTCGATCCGGCCGATGTCATCTTCAAAGAGGCACTGAAGAGGTCTTCTATCCGGGCGAAGTCATCTTCTAAGCCGGGTCTTGAATCTTCCTTCCGCCGACGCGGAACCACCTTCTTCACCGACGGACTACGATGAATGACGGCTCCTTTAAGGGACGTCATCCAAGATGGCGTCCCCTCAATTCCGATTGGCTGATAGGATTCTATCAGCCAATCAGAATTAAGGTAGGAAAAATCTGATTGGCTGATGGAATCAGCCAATCAGATTGAGCTGGCATTCTATTGGCTGATCGGAACAGCCAATAGAATGCCAGCTCAATCTGATTGGCTGATTCCATCAGCCAATCAGATTTTTCCTACCTTAATTCCGATTGGCTGATAGGATTCTATCAGTCAATCGGAATTGAGGGGACGCCATCTTGGATGACGTCCCTTAAAGGAGCCGTCATTCGTCGTAGTCCGTCGGTGAAGAAGGTGGTTCCGTGTCGGCGGAAGGAAGATTCAAGACCCGGCTTGGAAGATGACTTCGCCCGGATAGAAGACCTCTTCAGCGCCTCTTTGAAGATGACATCGGCCGGATCGAAGACTTTTCTTCAGCGCCGCCTGGATGATGACTTCATCGGATGGAAGATTTCTTCAGCGCCGCTTGGAGGATTAACTTCTTCCGCTCCGGATGTCCTCTTCAGTTCCATCGCTGCTCGGCTGAGTGAAGATGACTCAAGGTAGGATGATCTTCAGGGGATTAGTGTTAGGTTTTTGTAAGGGGGGTTTGGGTTAGATTAGGGGTATGTGGGTGGTGGGTTTTAATGTTGGGGGGGGTTGTATTTTTCTTTTACAGGCAAAAGAGCTGTTTTCTTTGGGGCATGCCCCCACAAATGGCCCTTTTAAGGGCTGGTAAGGTAAAAGAGCTTTGAAATTTATTTAATTTAGAATAGGGTAGGGCATTTTTTTATTTTGGGGGGGTTTGTTATTTTATTAGGGGGCTTAGATTAGGTGTAAGTAGCTTAAAATTGTTGTAATATTTTTAACATGTTTGTAACTTATTTTTTTATTTTTTGTAACTTAGCTTTTTTTATTTTTTGTACTTTAGTTAGTTTATGTAATTGTATTTAATTGTAGTTATTTGTAGGTAGTTTATTTAATTAATTTAATGATAGTGTAGTATTAGGTTTAATTGTAACTTAAGTTAGGATTTATTTTACAGGTAATTTTGTATTTCTTTTAGCTAGGTAGTTATTAAATAGTTAATAACTATTTAATAACTATTCTAACTAGCTAAAATAAATACAAAGTTACCTGTAAAATAAATATAAATCCTAAGATTGCTATAATATAATTATTAATTATATTGTAGCTATCTTAGGGTTTATTTTACAGGTAAGTATTTATTTTTAAATAGGAATAATTTATTAAAGTATAGTGTAGTGTTAGGTGTAATTGTAACTTAGGTTAGGATTTATTTCACAGGTACATTTCTCTTTATTTTAGCTAGGTAAGCTATTAAATAATTAATAACTATTTAATAGTTATTGTACATGGTTAAAATAAATTGAAAGTTACCTGTAAAATAAATATAAATCCTAAGATAGCTAGAATATAATTATTATTTATATTGTAGCTATATTAGGGTTTATTTTAAAGGTAAGTATTTAGTTTTAAATAGGATTCATTTAGTTAATAAGAGTTAATTTATTTAGATTTATTTAATTAATATTTAAGTTAGGGGGGCGTTAGGGTTAGGGTTAGGGTTAGACTTAGGTTTAGGGGTTAATAATTTTATTACAGTGGCGGCGGCGTAGTGGGGGGCAGGATAGGGGTTAATAAATTTATTATAGGTGGCGACGGTGTAGGGGGGCAGGATAGGGGTTAATAGGTTTAATATAGGTTGCGGCGGGTTCATGGAGCGGCGGTTTAGGGGTTAAACTATTTATTTAGTTGCGGAGAGGTGCGGGATCAGCAGGATAGGGGTTAATAATTTTATAATAGAGGGCGACGGTGTAGGGGGGGCAGGATAGGGGTTACTAGGTATACTGTAGGTGGCAGCGGTGTCCGGGAGCGGCGGTTTAGGGGTTAATACATTTATAAGAGTTGCGGCAGGGTCTAGGAGCGGCGGTTTAGGGGTTAATACATTTATAAGAAATGCGGCGGGGTCTAGGAGCGGCGGTTTAGGGGTTAGTAACTTTATTTAGTTGCGGGGGGCTCCGGGGGCGCCGGTATAGGGGGTAGAACAGTGTAGTTTAGTGTGAGTGCTTAGTGACAGACTAGCAATAAAGCTGGGAAAAAGCCGAAGGGCAGCGAGATCGGATGAGTGATAACTGTCACAGTCCGCTGCTCATCGCCCCGCGGCTTTTTGACAGCTTTATTTGATAACTTAGGCGTATTTTTTCAGGTCCGCGGCGGCGAAGGTAGGCGAGCTTAGGCGGGCGTATTGGGCCGGCGAAGCCAGAAAAGTAGACGGCTTGATAACTACCCCCCTTTGTGTTTGTTAGTGTTTTTCTGTGTGTGTGTGTGTGTGTGTGTGTGTGAAAGAGTGAGTGTATTTGTGTGTATGTGTGAGAGACTGTGTGTTAGAGTGTGTGTGTCTTTGTGTTTGTTAGAAGGTGTGAGAGTGTTAGTGTCTGCTAGTGTGTGAAAATGTGAGAGTGTGAGTATGTGTTATTGTGTAAGAATGTGTGTGAGTGTGTGTTGGTGAGTGTGAGTGTGTGTGAGTGTGTTTGTGACATAGAGTGTGCGAGTGTGAATATTTGTTTGCTAGTTTGTGTTTATATGCTATTTATGAAAAAAAAAATGTTGTACTGTGTATGGTGCAAGAGCATTTGGGATTGTTATGAACCAAAGGCGGCAACCATACCCTATAGACTTCTATGGGGTGCACTACAAAAGCCTCTTTTGGCTTTCACTCACACACCAACATAAAGTTGGGCTAGGACAACTGTGCTAAAGCTGTAAAGAACACTTGAAATACTTCTGTTCTTCACTTAGAAGAACACATTAGTTTAAAAGGTATTTCAGGTATTTCTATTTAAAAAAACAACAACAACAAAAAACATGTTACATTTGTTTAAAATGGATGTTTTATATTTCAAGGTGTTTGACTAGGAAGGCCTCAAAAGTGTGTATATATATATATATATATATATATATATATATATATATATATATATATATATATATATATATATATATATATACATGTGTATATGTATACATATGTGCAGATATCAAACACATATATACTCATATATATATATATATACATAAAGGGAAGTCTGTCTTAAAAAGCAGGCTAAAAGTAAAAAGGTGAGTCATTGTGAACCTCATTTGCATATCTTACTCAGATTCCTTTGCTGCATTGGAAACAGTGTAGTCAGAGAGTTTCTGGGTTTAAAGCAAGTCTCTCTCTCTCTATATATATATATATATATATATAGCACTCTCTCTATAGCACTCACAGTTCCTTTGATTTTAGTAGCTTGCCCGGGGTGCAGTTCAAATTACACATACGCATCCCAAGAAGAAAACACTCACCGGGTCTTGAAAAAGCCTTTTAATACAGTTGGTTGTGACGTTTCGGGGTTACCCCCATCCTCAGACAATACTATTGTCTGAGGACGGAGGCAACCTCGAAACGTCACAACCAACTGTATTAAAAGGCTTTTTCAAGACCCGGTGAGTGCTTTCTTCTTGGGATGAGTATATATATATATATATATATATATATATATATATATACCAAGTCAGATAAGAATGGCACACATAAACAACCAAACAACTCCCTGGAGCTCTGTAGATCAATAATGTAAACTCCCAGTAGTATCCAAGATCCGGCAGTAAATTTTCAGATACAAAGCAGGCATACACAGGTAACGAAATAGGCCCACAGCCAAACGTTTCAGCTCACGTAGAGACAGTTTGGTTTTAAAAAAGGTCTCAGGGAGGCTACCAGGCTCACGATAGTGGGACCATTGTGGTGAGCTGAGAGACCGCTACTTTTTATTGTTAAACTATACTTGTGGTTTCAAATAAATATGTATCGCAGTATATCGCAGTGTATTGGGAGTGAGACACACGGATGGTTGGATCTGCAGACTCTGACATCATAGAAGGAGGCGGATACGACCGACGTTAAAACATACTTTATGGTTGTATACAACCGATGTGCACTGTTTTAACATTCATCCTGTGAGTAACACTCTGGGAAGGGGCTATCAAGTAAATTGTATATACAGTCTACACTTACAGCGTGTTGCGCTTTTCTACTTCTTTGTTTTATATTCTCAGAATATATATATATTAATATATATTATATATATTAATGATTTTCCTTAGACGCTGTGCTAATGGATCAATACGAACAACATAATGTTTGTAATATTTGTTTTCTAAAAACATTTCACACTATTTTGCCTGAGAGCACCTATTGGCTAAAGTCTAATTAATGAAACATAAAAATATAAAATGGAAAGTTATACTTTAATATAAAATAATTAACAAATTTATAAAAAAATTTAAATGACAAAATGACCAACAATAATATATGTTTATGTGCATATAGCAGAAAAATTGATCCAAATTGAGAAAAACAAAGAATATAGTCTGAGATAGCGTGTATTCTGTGATTCGTGATATAAAAAGATATGCAAAATCTAGTACCGAGGGTCATATGTAGCCCACGGGCCACCAGTTTACTATACCTGGTTTGAATTATTTAGAATTGATTGCACTGATTTAGTAAATAATGGGGAAAATGCCCATTGAGTATTTATTAAATACTGGTGTACTTAATACTATCTGCTGCTTAAAATCCCACAATTAGATATTTGTCATGGGAAGTAAAACTGAGTCAATGGTTTTTGGTCTTTTGTTTGAGTGCAAAAAAATATAGCTCACATTGATTATACAAATCTATCTTTTCACCACCTGTACCGTCATTCTCTGTGATGACAGACAAAAAACTGAACTTACAAGTTTAATACCGAGTATGTGACATGTACAAAAGATGTCTGTCAGATGTCAGCCTGAGACAAAAACAATTGCAGGTTACTTTATTCAACAAAAGCAACAAGTACACACAAGCTGAATGTAATTACAATACATTCCAAAGCTGTCTAACCACCTGATGTGTGTGTGTATCTATATATGCTACACAACAATAGATCCACTTTGTTTCCTATATTTAACATTTAGGGCCAGCTTACAAGTGGAGAGCTAATATTGCTTTCATAAAAGCGATATTTGCACTTTACTTTGTAATACCAGCACATGCTAATGTATGCTGGTATTACAAGTTATCAGCAATGCGAACATGACCTCCACTTGTAATGGCTGGTTATTTATTGCGCGCCCGCAAACGGGCAAATCTGATTCCCAGTGAGTAATTTCCATTAGTGCACATGCACATATTCGGTTTTGCTTTCTACACTATTTGTGGCCTTTTACCCATAGTTTTACCAGGAATCTGTTCTATATGGGAAGCCAATAATGCTGTACAGAGGCAACATATTGAATTGAAAGAGCACCTGGACTTGCGCCTCCTTTATCGAAACAAGTCTATGTAACAGTTTGTCTGGGAGAAGCTGTGGGAAGGCAGCGGTTTACTGAAAAGGAGAGTATTGTTCTTTTCTATGAACCTACGTTTCTGTAATAATATCTACAGAATTTTATATACTTATATTTTAATATTTGCTCCTGTTTACATCCATGATTGTATTATTTACGGAATAATGTTATACTGTGACAATTGGCCTTGGTGGGTTCCTTCCTCTTGCAGTGATGTTCTTTACCCGGTCCTGGTGAATTCCTGCACTTGGTGTTTTTCCGCCGCCGGAGTTGAGCTATTCAGGAGGCTCTGACATAACATACTGCTGGAGTTGAGCTATTCAGGAGGCTCTACATGACATGCTGCTGGAGTTGAGCTATTCAGGAGGCTCTACATGACATGCTGCTGGAGTTGAGCTATTCAGGAGGCTCTACATCACATGCTGCTGGAGTTGAGCTATTCAGGAGGCTCTAAATCACATGCTGCTGGAGTTGAGCTATTCAGGAGGCTCTACATCCCATGCTGTTGGAGTTGAGCTATTCAGGAGGCTCTACATCACATGCTGCTGGAGTTGAGCTATTCAGGAGGCTCCACATCACATGCTGCTGGAGTTGAGCTATTCAGCAGGCTCTACATCACATGCTGCTGGAGTTGAGCTATTCAGAAGGCTCTGACATCACATGCTGCTGGAGTTGAGCTATTCAGGAGGCTCTGACAACACATGCTGTTGGAGTTGAGCTATTCAGGAGGCTCTGACATCACATGCTGTTGGAGTTGAGCTATTCAGGAGGCTCTACATTACATGCTGCTGGAGTTGAGCTATTCAGGAGGCTCTACATCACATGCTGCTGGAGTTGAGCTATTCAGGAGGCTCTGACATCACATGCTGCTGGAGTTGAGTTATTCAGCAGGCTTTGGCATCATATGCTGCTGGAGTTGAGCTATTCAGGAGGCTCTACATCACATGCTGCTGGAGTTGAGCTATTCAGGAGGCTCTACATCACATGCTGCTGGTGTTGAGCTATTCAGCAGGCTTTGGCATCATGTGCTGCTGGAGTTGAGCTATTCAAGAGGCTCTACATCACATGCTGCTGGAGTTGAGCTATTCAGGAGAATCTACATCACATGCTGCTGGTGTTGAGCTATTCAGGAGACTCTGACATCACATGCTGCTGGAGTTGAGCTATTCAGGAGGCTCTGACATCACATGCTGCTAGAATTGAGCTATTCAGAAGGCTCTGACATCACATGCTGCTGGAGTTGAGCTATTCAGGAGGCTCTGACAACACATGCTGTTGGAGGTGAGCTATTCAGGAGGCTCTGACATCACATGCTGTTGGAGTTGAGCTATTCAGGAGGCTCTACATTACATGCTGCTGGAGTTGAGCTATTCAGGAGGCTCTACATCACATGCTGCTGGAGTTGAGCTATTCAGGAGGCTCTGACATCACATGCTGCTGGAGTTGAGTTATTCAGCAGGCTTTGGCATCATATGCTGCTGGAGTTGAGCTATTCAGGAGGCTCTACATCACATGCTGCTGGAGTTGAGCTATTCAGGAGGCTCTACATCACATGCTGCTGGTGTTGAGCTATTCAGCAGGCTTTGGCATCATATGCTGCTGGAGTTGAGCTATTCAAGAGGCTCTACATCACATGCTGCTGGAGTTGAGCTATTCAGGAGAATCTACATCACATGCTGCTAGAATTGAGCTATTCAGGAGACTCTGACATCACATGCTGCTGGAGTTGAGCTATTCAGGAGGCTCTGACATCACATGCTGCTAGAATTGAGCTATTCAGGAGGCTCTGACATTACATGCTGCTGGAGTTGAGTTGTTCAGGAGGCTCTGACATCACATGCTGCTGGAGGTGAGCTGTTCAGGAGGCTCTAACATCACATGGTGCTGGAGTTGAGTTGTTCAGAAGGCTCTGACATCACATGTTGCTGGAATGGAGCTATTCAGGAGGCTCTACATCACATGCTGCTGGAGTTGAGCTATTCAGGAGGCTCTGACATCAAATGCTGCTGGAGTTGAGCTATTCAGGAGGATCTAACATCACATGCTGTTGGAGTTGAGCTATTCAGGAGGCTCTACATCACATGCTGCTGGAGTTGAACTATTCAGGAGGCTCTGACAACACATGCTGGTGGAGTTGAGTTATTCAGGAGGCTCTACATCACATGCTGCTGGAGTTGAGCTATTCAGGAGGCTTTGACATCACATACTGCTGGAGTTGAGCTATTCAGGAGGCTCTGACATCACATACTGCTGGAGTTGAGCTATTCAGGAGGCTCTACATCACATGCTGTTGGAGTTGAGCTATTCAGGAGGCTCTGACATCACATGCTGTTGGAGTTGAGCTATTCAAGAGGCTCTACATCACATGCTGTTGGAATTGAGCTATTCAGGAGGCTCTACATCACATGCTGCTGGAGTTGAGCTAGTCAGGAGGTTCTACATCACATGCTGCTGGAGTTGAGCTATTCAGGAGGCTCTGACATCACATACTGCTGGAGTTGAGCTATTCAGGAGGCTCTACATCACATGCTGTTGGAGTTGAGCTATTCAGGAAGATCTGACATCACATGCTGTTGGAGTTGAGCTATTCAGGAGGCTCTACATCACATGCTGCTGGAGTTGAACTATTCAGGAGGCTCTGACATTACATGCTGCTGGAGTTGAGTTGTTCAGGAGGCTCTGACATCACATGCTGCTGGAGTTGAGCTATTCAGAAGGCTCTGACATCACATGCTGCTGGAGTTGAGCTATTCAGGAGGCTCTGACAACACATGCTGTTGGAGTTGAGCTATTCAGGAGGCTCTGACATCACATGCTGTTGGAGTTGAGCTATTCAGGAGGCTCTACATTACATGCTGCTGGAGTTGAGCTATTCAGGAGGCTCTACATCACATGCTGCTGGAGTTGAGCTATTCAGGAGGCTCTGACATCACATGCTGCTGGAGTTGAGTTATTCAGCAGGCTTTGGCATCATATGCTGCTGGAGTTGAGCTATTCAGGAGGCTCTACATCACATGCTGCTGGAGTTGAGCTATTCAGGAGGCTCTACATCACATGCTGCTGGTGTTGAGCTATTCAGCAGGCTTTGGCATCATATGCTGCTGGAGTTGAGCTATTCAAGAGGCTCTACATCACATGCTGCTGGAGTTGAGCTATTCAGGAGAATCTACATCACATGCTGCTGGTGTTGAGCTATTCAGGAGACTCTGACATCACATGCTGCTGGAGTTGAGCTATTCAGGAGGCTCTGACATCACATGCTGCTAGAATTGAGCTATTCAGGAGGCTCTGACATTACATGCTGCTGGAGTTGAGTTGTTCAGGAGGCTCTGACATCACATGCTGCTGGAGGTGAGCTGTTCAGGAGGCTCTAACATCACATGGTGCTGGAGTTGAGTTGTTCAGAAGGCTCTGACATCACATGTTGCTAGAATGGAGCTATTCAGGAGGCTCTACATCACATGCTGCTGGAGTTGAGCTATTCAGGAGGCTCTGACATCAAATGCTGCTGGAGTTGAGCTATTCAGGAGGATCTGACATCACATGCTGTTGGAGTTGAGCTATTCAGGAGGCTCTACATCACATGCTGCTGGAGTTGAACTATTCAGGAGGCTCTGACAACACATGCTGCTGGAGTTGAGTTATTCAGGAGGCTCTACATCACATGCTGCTGGAGTTGAGCTATTCAGGAGGCTTTGACATCACATACTGCTGGAGTTGAGCTATTCAGGAGGCTCTGACATCACATACTGCTGGAGTTGAGCTATTCAGGAGGCTCTACATCACATGCTGTTGGAGTTGAGCTATTCAGGAGGCTCTGACATCACATGCTGTTGGAGTTGAGCTATTCAAGAGGCTCTACATCACATGCTGTTGGAATTGAGCTATTCAGGAGGCTCTACATCACATGCTGCTGGAGTTGAGCTAGTCAGGAGGTTCTACATCACATGCTGCTGGAGTTGAGCTATTCAGGAGGCTCTGACATCACATACTGCTGGAGTTGAGCTATTCAGGAGGCTCTACATCACATGCTGTTGGAGTTGAGCTATTCAGGAGGATCTGACATCACATGCTGTTGGAGTTGAGCTATTCAGGAGGCTCTACATCACATGCTGCTGGAGTTGAACTATTCAGGAGGCTCTGACAACACATGCTGCTGGAGTTGAGTTATTCAGGAGGCTCTACATCACATGCTGCTGGAGTTGAGCTATTCAGGAGGCTTTGACATCACATACTGCTGGAGTTGAGCTATTCAGGAGGCTCTTCATCACATGCTGTTGGAGTTGAGCTATTCAGGAGGCTCTGACATCACATGCTGTTGGAGTTGAGCTATTCAAGAGGCTCTACATCACATGCTGTTGGAATTGAGCTATTCAGGAGGCTCTACATCACATGCTGCTGGAGTTGAGCTAGTCAGGAGGTTCTACATCACATACTGCTGGAGTTGAGCTATTCAGGAGGCTCTACATCACATGCTGCTGGAGTTGAGCTATTCAGGAGGCTCTGACATCACATGCTGTTGGATTTGAGCTATTCAGTAGGCTCTACATCACATGCTGCTGGAGTTGAGCTATTCAGGAGGCTCTACATCACATGCTGCTGGTGTTGAGCTATTCAGCAGGCTTTGGCATCATGTGCTGCTGGAGTTGAGCTATTCAAGAGGCTCTACATCACATGCTGCTGGAGTTGAGCTATTCAGGAGAATCTACATCACATGCTGCTGGTGTTGAGCTATTCAGGAGACTCTGACATCACATGCTGCTGGAGTTGAGCTATTCAGGAGACTCTGACATCACATGCTGCTGGAGTTGAGCTATTCAGGAGGCTCTGACATCACATGCTGCTAGAATTGAGCTATTCAGGAGGCTCTGACATTACATGCTGCTGGAGTTGAGTTGTTCAGGAGGCTCTGACATCACATGCTGCTGGAGTTGAGCTATTCAGAAGGCTCTGACATCACATGCTGCTGGAGTTGAGCTATTCAGGAGGCTCTGACAACACATGCTGTTGGAGTTGAGCTATTCAGGAGGCTCTGACATCACATGCTGTTGGAGTTGAGCTATTCAGGAGGCTCTACATTACATGCTGCTGGAGTTGAGCTATTCAGGAGGCTCTACATCACATGCTGCTGGAGTTGAGCTATTCAGGAGGCTCTGACATCACATGCTGCTGGAGTTGAGTTATTCAGCAGGCTTTGGCATCATATGCTGCTGGAGTTGAGCTATTCAGGAGGCTCTACATCACATGCTGCTGGAGTTGAGCTATTCAGGAGGCTCTACATCACATGCTGCTGGTGTTGAGCTATTCAGGAGAATCTACATCACATGCTGCTGGTGTTGAGCTATTCAGGAGACTCTGACATCACATGCTGCTGGAGTTGAGCTATTCAGGAGGCTCTGACATCACATACTGCTGGAGTTGAGCTATTCAGGAGGCTCTTCATCACATGCTGTTGGAGTTGAGCTATTCAGGAGGCTCTGACATCACATGCTGTTGGAGTTGAGCTATTCAAGAGGCTCTACATCATATGCTGCTGGAGTTGAGCTATTCAGGAGGCTCTGACATCACATGCTGTTGGATTTGAGCTATTCAGTAGGCTCTACATCACATGCTGCTGGAGTTGAGCTATTCAGGAGGCTCTACATCACATGCTGCTGGTGTTGAGCTATTCAGCAGGCTTTGGCATCATGTGCTGCTGGAGTTGAGCTATTCAAGAGGCTCTACATCACATGCTGCTGGAGTTGAGCTATTCAGGAGAATCTACATCACATGCTGCTGGTGTTGAGCTATTCAGGAGACTCTGACATCACATGCTGCTGGAGTTGAGCTATTCAGGAGACTCTGACATCACATGCTGCTGGAGTTGAGCTATTCAGGAGGCTCTGACATCACATGCTGCTAGAATTGAGCTATTCGGGAGGCTCTGACATTACATGCTGCTGGAGTTGAGTTGTTCAGGAGGCTCTGACATCACATGCTGCTGGAGTTGAGCTATTCAGAAGGCTCTGACATCACATGCTGCTGGAGTTGAGCTATTCAGGAGGCTCTGACAACACATGCTGTTGGAGTTGAGCTATTCAGGAGGCTCTGACATCACATGCTGTTGGAGTTGAGCTATTCAGGAGGCTCTACATTACATGCTGCTGGAGTTGAGCTATTCAGGAGGCTCTACATCACATGCTGCTGGAGTTGAGCTATTCAGGAGGCTCTGACATCACATGCTGCTGGAGTTGAGTTATTCAGCAGGCTTTGGCATCATATGCTGCTGGAGTTGAGCTATTCAGGAGGCTCTACATCACATGCTGCTGGAGTTGAGCTATTCAGGAGGCT